>NW_025826916.1:58321-78493 GCF_002878395.1 Capsicum annuum | reverse complement strand
TAGGTAGGTAGGTAGGTAGGTAGGTAGGTAGGTAGGTAGGTAGGTAGGTAGGTAGGTAGGTAGGTAGGTAGGTAGGTAGGTAGGTAGGTAGGTAGATAGGTAGATAGGTAGATAGGTAGATAGACAGATAGAGAGATAGCTAGGTAGGTAGGTAGGTAGGTAGATAGATAGGTAGATAGGTAGATAGGTTGATAGGTAGATAGGTAGATAGATAGATAGATAGATAGATAGATAGATAGATAGACCATAGGATTTTGATGGATCATTATCGTTATGAGATTTTGGTGGACTAGTGTTTTTGGATGTTTGGCATGCATAAATATAGTGTGGAGTTGTGGTTTACTATAGCTAGAACTAGAAACTAAGTGTGGAAGAGTAGAGGATGGACAAGATGGATACAATGAGTGATTTGTTGGTGATGCTTGTTGTATAGAAGTGATCTAGTAGGCTTGAGCAGTTTATGTAGGAGCATGGATTTATTTGACTCGTAATTAGTTATAATGTTGTAAGTATGATGAGGAAGTTACTTGAGGTGTTATAGGGTTGCACTAATTTCAAGTTAATAAGTGTTCGAGTATTATATAATGACTATTGGGGCTACTGAAAGATAGGGTGTAACTCACCAGTTAGCATTGAGAGTTTGTTTTATGCCTTTAAGTAAAGTCATTCGAGATAAGTTCTATGATGCATAAGTGTCATTATATCCAATACTCTAGAGCAAGTGGTTGCATTTCGACTAAGAGTTTAGATATTGGCTCATAGCCTTAGAGTGATGGCTTGAACCTAAGGGGGAAATGATAGAATGAATAACCAAGTCAAGCTTTTTGACTCTAATAGATGCACCAGTAAGTTGTAGAATAGTTGTGAGAATTAGTGATGTTTGACCTGTCCTTATTTCAGTATTATCAGTAATCCCAATACCTACTCAGGCCTTATGTTTCAAATCCGTGATCGTAATTCATGTTCGCGCATATCATAAAGAATCATGTACTCTCCTAGCTCTCAAGATATGGAATTCCTGGTCATTACACAGTTAAGTTTTGTGGTATGTTAAGTCCAAGTACTCAATCAATACCTTTATAATCAAGGGAATTTAGATTTGCATCGTGCGTGTCTCCAAACTAGACCTCTTTGATGAGACTATGATATTAAATACTCGATTTCTCAAGCCTCAGTTGAGTGTAAAGTCGTACATAGTATTTCTTTATTTTTAGGTCCTCATGTCCTAATCTTTTAGCTAACTTTCCTTAGTCAAGATAGTAGGGATGAACAATTGTGATGGGAAAAGAGTGAGCGGCCCTTATTGATGAAAATTGTTGTATGCTCATTTTAGATAAGACTGTAAGTGAGAAGTTTGGATGGAAGCCAAGTCTTTGGTACATGTCATGGTTGGTTGAAGTTTTATATGTTATGTTTGGGAATTTTTGTAGTGTCTTATTTCATGTGGGTCAACAAAACAGGGAGAATGAGAAGGAGTTTTGTTTATGACGGGGTTAGTAAAGAATGCTTCATGTGTTTTCTGAAGAATTGAGTAATATGTGTGCTAGTGTCATTGATGAGATGATTTGAAGATATGAGAAAGATTCTTTAAGAGTGTTTTCTTAGAAGTGCATATGTGGCTATAAATATAGTCTTGAACGTTATGTTTATGTATCTGAATGAATGCACTGTGAGTTATTAGATGTCTAGTATGAGGTTGAATGTGGTTATTAGAGTGGTAATGAGAATTATGCATGAGATGAGGAGTTGTGAAATGTGGAGTGTGATGGATTCATGATTTAGACTAGTATTACAGTATTGTGTGGCGTGTCTTATGAATGCCTTGAGTTAGGCTTGAACATAGTAAGAGAATTTAGTTCAGCTCAAACATTAGTAGAGGTATTTGTGAACGCCATGTGAGATTAATGAGTTAAACCAGATACTATGGTATTTAAGGAAAACAGTATCGTTGAGAAAGTATTTGAGCAGTGTTGCTAAGTTTGAAGTAAGGAGTCCTATTTCCTGAAGTCTAGTAATTCTATCCTAACTTATTCCATCTGGGTAAACGATAGGGTTGTATCGATGTTATGATGTATTTGCTCTCTAGTATTATTAGAATTTCTTAGGAGGAGTATTGAAGGAATACTTCATTTAAGTGTGACTGGTCTCTCCTTTGATGAGACCCTCGTCGAGATCCTTGATTTCCAAGTCCGAAGACTAAGGAACAAAGATGTTCCCTTGGTCAAGGTGTTATGGTGAAACTAATTTGTTGAAGGTGAAACTTGGGAAACCGAGACGAATACACGATCCAAGTATCTGCACCTATTTTCTGCAAGCCCCGATCAAGCCGAAGGTACCATTCTGCTTTATATCATTCCTTTGCTATGCAGAATTGCAGTAGTTCAGCGGTTATTTTATACTACTCAGCTGTGATTTCGTGATTTATGCGCTCCTTGTTGTGTCTGAAATGTAGAATAAGGTAGAGTCAAGATTAACAAGTTGCTTCAGCTGTGTACCCTTCATTTTCTCTTTACTCTTAGTATACCTAGCGTCATTCGAGGAAGAATGTCCCCAAGGGGGAGATATTATAATGCCCTGCACTTTCCTAAGCTAGAAAGAGAACCGTTGTTCGTACATGTGAAACCCCCAATTCTGTAAGCCATATTTCAGCACATGAATTACCAAGAGTACCTTAGTTATAAGATAGCTTATGATGTGTTAAGTGTGGCTATATGAGTCACTTAAGGTAGTACAAGCTAAGAGTTTCGAAATCCATCAAGTTTTAGTGTTTGAATTCGCAAGGGTCATATTTGAATGAGCATAACTTGATAAATATGTGGTATTTCTGCATATTTCTACATACCAAATTATAGAGAATCGAATTAGCTTTTGAAGAATCCGACACCCGAGCAAGGAGTTATGGCTTTGCAAAGTAGAGACCATCACCTAACCAATCGCACATGGCTACTAGAATAGGTGTGCGATAAGCAATGCGGTGCATACTTAAATGTGTGCGATAAGCAATGCGGCGCATACTTAAATCTGTGCGATAAGCAATGCGGCGCATACTTAGGGTTTCAGGTAGTAAAAACACTCTGTTTTGAGTTATTTTGAGAGAAATTAAGTCTTTTGGCACTCCTTACACACCCTTAAACTTAACCTTACAAATTTAATAGATTCTAAACACATCATAACCCTATTATCAGTCTAAGTTCATCATCTAAGAGCACTAAAGGAGAAAAATAGTTAAGGTTACACAATCAACATTGAGGGTCCAATCTTTCAACGAATCCGTTACCATAAAGGTATGTGGGGTTTTCAATAAGAACATCCTTTCGTTCTTGTGCCCAAAATTTGTATTATTTTACAAAGATATATGATTTTACACGCTTTGAAATGAATTTGATATAGAAACTATTATCGTACATTCTTGTTCAAAAGACTATTATATTTTTATGATGTCTTGAAGATAAATTCCTTGAGTTT
This sequence comes from Capsicum annuum, assembly GCF_002878395.1. Lineage (NCBI taxonomy): Eukaryota > Viridiplantae > Streptophyta > Magnoliopsida > Solanales > Solanaceae > Capsicum > Capsicum annuum. Next base: position 75,028 of record NW_025826916.1, on the reverse strand, counting down.
TGATGTTAATATCATGTTTGAAGTTGAATCTCCATATTTTCATATGAATTATACATGTTTGCTACCTAAAGTGTGAATCTTGAAATATTTTGCTTAAGTATTGATATATGGGTTTTGAACCCTATTTGAGAATTATGATTTTTGTGAAAGTAATGTGTTATGCACACCTTGAGATTTGAATGATTTGACCTTTTGGTCTTGAAAGAGTTATTTTTGAACTCGAATGAGAAAAGAAATCCACATTTTGATTTATTATGAAAAAAGGGTCGCATGATGGCTCCCGCTGTGAATTGCTGAATTATTTTGCGGTGGATTTTCTTTGAAAAGATCTGAGCTAAGTCCGGGAGTAGTCTTTAGCACCGAGTGGGAGGTATAGCTGTGTCGGTACTTTCCTAGAACTACGTACCCCCGTAGGAGCCGGAATTGAGGCTGATTATATATAGTGATCACTAGTTTTTGGACTTGATTCTTATAGTCCTACTCCGATGGCAAGGATAGGACGGGTCTCCTTAACGTGGCTTGTACGTTGGAATCCATGTAGCTCACATGGTTTATGTCGGTTATGAGATCTTCCACTGTGTGTGTGTCTTCTTTCTATCTAAGATAATGATATAAGTTTGAAAGGATTGTTTTCCTAAAGTTATTGTTTCTGAAATGATTGCAATACTATATTCTAAAGAGAACTGTTATAAGATTTGGTTACCTTGATGGCTTGAAACCGTGATGAAATGAATTGAGAACTTACTATGATGACTCACATGTTTTACTTGAGATATCTTATTCTATCATGATTATGATGATTTTATTCGAGCTAGGTGATCTTTTATTATATCATGCATGTTTCCTATAAATGCTTATAATATTGATCATTTAAATTGCATACACCCCCATATGCTCGGTATATTTCCATGGTACTGACCCACATCTTCGGATGTGGGCTACATTTTCTCGGAATGTAGGTTCAGGTGCTCAGCCCCAGGCTCGACAGTGATTTTTAGGCACGCTGATCTACATCCTTTACCATGGTGAGTCCTCATGATCCGAGGACATGATATTCAGACTCCTGTTTCATTCAAGTTGTTTACTTTTAGCACTGAGTATGAGCCAGTTGGGGCATGTCCCAATGGCTCTCTGATTTTTGTTGATTTTTTGAGGCTTGTCAGACTAGACTAGATGGTTGGAGTTGTCATGAGATATCGTCTTTTTTTACTTTCTTCATTTATCTATTCTAGTGTTTTTGAGACTTGAATGATGACACTTAGATGTTTTGACTATGTTGAACATGAAATAAGCTTGTGATAGTGTTAGATGGCTCAAAGGGTTAGCTTGGGGCTACTTGTGGTCTCAAGCAACATGTGATGCCTCGGTACCCGTTTTCAGGGCGTTACATTAACTTATAACAATGTTCCCAAAAGTGACCCATTTGCATTAAGGAAGCAAAGCAGCCTACTCTAGTATCTTTGGGGCAGATGTGGCACACTTCAAGGGTATTTTTAGAGCGGATGAAACCGATTTGACTTGTTCTTGATTTGATAGATCAGGTTGGGCCCACCTCTAAGGCAGATTTGGCATATGTCTCTACCAAGTGGACTTTTAGCCCCTTCTCACATTCCCTTGAATCCTCAAAGGACCCTTTATCAAATAGAGGTGCAATCACCATAATATGAAACCCTTTTGATGACAATAAGATGTTTTTAAGCAACTCTAGCACCATAAGTATCCCACCTAACGGTCTAGAGGCAATTTGGATTGTATCAATAAATTATTTCCAAATGCTTTAAGGATCGTGCCAACCATATTCACAACTCATAAATGATATAAAGAAACAACGGAGAAGAAAAAAATGGTTAAAATATAAGAAAAGCTAAAAATTACCGCAAGAATTATAATACAAACCATAAGCTAAAGAGTAATAAGATCAAAATCTTCCTGAGACTGTGTTTTAAAAGGTGTTGCAATCACTTTTTAAAAGATAATCTTTAGAAAAGTATCAAAACAAAGTAATACAGCTTCTTAAAGCTCAAACAATGTGATAAAAAATAGGCAAATCCAGTAAAACTTAGGTTAGCGGAGAAACCCTTCCTACCATATCAAACTTACGGTATAAAAATGGTTAAATGTATTCATGCTATCCAAATATGTGTATACATCCATAAGTATACACATCACAGGTTAGACAAAGAATGGATGATAAAAAGAGCTTCATATGATAAACTACCCAAAGAGGATTAATAACACAGTGAAAAATTCTCCAAAGACCCGACCTAAGGTAAGTTGACTACCCAAACCTAGGAAAAGGCTTCCGATAATAATTATTAAGTTATTAGGCATCCTAAACTAAGTCCCAAGAGAGGAGTGACTATATAAACTATGGATATACGGTGAAATTCTAACATAAGGATCCTAAATAAGCAAGCCAATTCAGAACCACCTAGATAAATATATCTCCAAAACCCAATCACCTAAAAACAATTAGAAATTCATCATATTTATACCTCATTTAATCAAGTCTAAGAGTAGGATAGTTGTAACCTATCTGAATGTCAAACAGTATGCCCTCAATCAATTATATCGGGTCTTTTCCTTTTCAAGAAGGCTCTGACTGCTACCACGCTAATAAAATAATGATCTACACATCAATATGAGAAACACAAGACCTATAGTGAAATTTTACACTCCCAACTAAAAATTGAATAAATAATGGGTCGGTAGGATCCACTAGTGTAATTCTAAAATTGAACCAGTCACTAGGTCCCTTGCATGACAAGGGTCACATACTCATAATTTAAGCACCCAAATTGGTGTTCAAAGTAGTCTACGAAGTTTAAGAAAACCAAGACCAAAATCTAAGAATTTTACAGAAGTTAAGTTGGAATTCGATAAGAAATCAATGGAAAAAGTGATCAAGGAAGGTAACTAATCATACCCGATCTTAATTAATTAACTGAATTCCCACAATTTTCCATATCTAATGCTCAAAAAGGGTGGTTAAATTTGAGAGAATATGATTTAGGATAAGAGAAGGTGACCCTTTTATACTTATATGAGGTAATTTTTCATGATCAAGAGGCCCTCAGGTCATAGTTACAAGACCCCGCCAACTTGACCATCATGGTCTCGATGGTCCTCTTCATAGTCACAATGGTCCCCTTCACGATTGCAACCTTTCACAGTTACAATGATCTCCTTCGTGATGGCGTTAAAAGTTCTATTCTGGATTATGTTGACCCTTCATCACAAATGCAATATTTCTACCGTGATAGCAAAGGTCAAAATGGACCTTTAAGAATGTAAGAAACTGGCTGCAAACACAAAAAACACTTGGTGCCTGTCTGGAAAGTGAACCATCAGTCCCATCAAGTCATTAATAATCTAGGACAACTATAGGAATGGTCAAAACGCAAAAAAATGCATGAAAATAAGAAAATGACCCAAAGGGTCATTACAATGTTCTTCCAACTCAACCCTTTTTAAATAAAGAGAGTTTTACTTAACTAAGAATCTATTAAAGAGTTATATTTTATTCAAGGTATTTATTGAGAGTAAGTAAATACAGTGTTTGTTTTCTAGTAATGAGTAGCTTCTTAGTTGGTATGCGCAAGTCAAAAGCAACACTTATTTATGAACGAAAAAAGTATATTTTTATATCAGTTTCACCTATTATGTACTAACTAGTTACTCTAGTAATTATTTTTCACATTTTCTTTCATTAATTTCACTCTTTCAAGGATGATTTCTCGTTATACATACTTTCTTTTGAAGACTTTTATGTGACCTCACTCCCACTAATAGCACCAACATCTTTCTTTTTCATTTTCATAATTTCATAGCTTGGCAACATACCTCCTGCGGTGAAGAATAGGAACAAATTCCTCTTTCAATTGTCTGCCCCAAGGCTGATATGTTTTAGAAAATATTGTTGCATAGACTCCACAATTATTATAACAAAAAGTGAAAAGTTATATCCAGCTAAGTTTTTATTATGAAACAAAAGTATGACATGTTGAAAGTATAAAAATAAATTTCATAGAAGAATAATACATACATTGATGATGATCTTTGTTGTGGCAAAAAGATATATCTAGCTAAGTATTTATTGTAAAATAAAAGTATAACATGTTGAAAGTATAAAAATAAATTTCATAGAAGAATAATACATACACTAATGATGATCCATACTGTGGTAAATCATCAAGCACTACAACAGTAATACCATTTTTTATGTATGTTGGTTTAGTCTCTAATCTATGTTTTGTCTTTTGCCATAAAATTTGTTACTTTGAAAGAAAAGGGATAACATAATTGAAACTCTGAAAGCACATCACAACTTTTCTAACTACAACATTATGCTCGACACCAAATTAAAGAAAATTTTAGACAAATAAACACACATTTTTTTTATTTATAAAACAGTTAACACCCAATAATATGGAAAAATTACACTATATGAATATTGAGATGACATGGTCTAATTTTTCTTCGACTAAAATTTGTTTTTCGATAGCCACTACAAATCAAACCTTTTTAAAACATGTTTTACTTCTATATTACAAACCTTTACCACAATAATATTTTTATCTTGGAATGTTCCTCTGTATACTAGGGAAAGGCCTCCCCTGCCAATCAAGCTGGCTTCTGATGTTGGGTGTATTTATGCATTCTAGCTTTGCTATTCTAGCCTTTTTTGCCTTATTTTGAGGATGATTCATGTACGTTATGTGTTGATAATGATATAAATGTGCATTTAAGTGACCACGTATGTGCTTACAATGTTTAATGATATTTTCATAAGAGTTTGGGTTCAATTTAAGCATTTAAGGTCTAGACGAGAAAACTAGTATTCTAGCTTGACTTACTAGTTCATCGTCGTGATTGTTGTGTTCTCCTGAGATTTAATTAGGGGTGTGAAACATTATAGGTGGCTTGGTGATATGATTATAATGATACATGAAGGATTTTCAAGACTCAAATCAAGTGGAAACATCATACAATGCCGTGGAGTGGACCAACAAAAACATAAGACCACATGATGAGAATAGGATGCCTGGGAGCACACAACCGAGATGGCATGCTTATATTGATGATGGTGGTGGCGCGGTGCGTCAATGGGCATATCATCAATTGTCACTTCCAAAGACTCAACACGATTACACCGCGTCGTGGGCTATTAGCGATGAACACCTTAGCGCGATGCGACGATCATTAAAAGCGGGAAGATTGTGCCCAACTAAAAAGGGGCAATGTGAAAACCTAATCCTACTCGGTTTATGATTAGTCTACTATAAATATAAAGTGTTAAAGCCCGTGTTGGACATCTGGTAAGGCTGGGAGCATTGAAGGGCTGCTATAACTTTATTTTTAGATTTTTCATTCTTTAATTTAGTTTCTTTTTTGTTTTAATCATTCATACAATTATTTGGATGTTGATTATGGATATAGTCTAAACACTCTCTTTTCGGGGTTAAAGCCTAGAACATGACTACTATTATTTTGAATTAATTTTGTTTGATTTACTCATCATTATTAATTTTTTGTTTATTCTTGTTTTAACTATTTTGAGGATTGATCACCGTTAGAATACATCTATTGTCACCCTTGTGATCTCAGGAGAGGGAATAGGAGATAGAACATGGGAATGAATAAAGTATGGTTCTTATTCTTGTATGAATTAAGGAATTTGAATTAGCATCTAGGATAGGGATGTACCTAGAAGCCTTACTTATTTCACATGTAGGATGATAGCATAAAGAAATTAATTAGATTATTACATCCCCGCTCAACGATGTAGTTGTAATATTCAAGTTAGATAACAGTTAGAGGTTGGCGGACCATGATCATGCAATTAACCCTACGAATCAACAACTAAGATAAGCAAGTTAACAAATAAAGTTCAATAACGTAGTATGATTGTTCGAAGTGTTGTAACACTGGGTTTTCTCCTATTGATTGCCTCAACATCTTTACTTTATGCATTGTTTACTTTTTCTTGAAATTTACAATATTCAAAACTCTATTTTGGTTATGCTTGTATCAATTAATCTAAATTGTGAACTATAATTGAATAGTCATTAAAACAAGTCCTTGTGGGATCGATATTCAACTTTCTTTAATGCCACTATATTATTTGGTAGACCACATATACTTGCATGTGCGCTTGGACGTTGTCAAGTTTTTGGTGTCATTACTGAGGACTGGTAATTTGGAAACTATTTTATTCTTAGTTTTACTTTTAGATTTCCTTGGTGTTTTTACGTTTGGTCTTGGTTTTGTATTGCAGAAAATAGGTTTACAAAGTAGTAAAATGGCAAGGGATCAGAACTTGGTTAAACCAAGCTCAAAACATGAGAAACTTTTCCATTAACATGGGAGAGAAGCAATCTTTCTCCCTTGGATTCCGCAAATTGAAGAAGATCAAAAAAATCCTACTCCAATGGCTGAAGAACAAACGGCCCATAGGACAGTTAGAGAAGTGGCAATCCCACTTGTAACGAATTTGACTGTCTCATTTCAGAAACTAGAAGTTGGAGGAAATTTTGAGCTCAAACAGAATATGGTACAGCTTCTAATTAGCAGTAGACATTTCACAGGGTTTTCACATGAAGATCCACCGGTCCACTTGCGAAATATTTTAGAAATTAGTGACACATTCATCCCTATGAGTGTGAATGAAGACTATATGAGGATGATGTTGTTCCCCTTTTAACTGTTGGGGGAAGCAAAAAAGTGGTTGAATGTTGACCCAATGAATTCAATCACTTCATGGGATGACATGGACAGAAAATTCCTTATTCGATTTTTTTCGTCTGGCAAGACTGCGAGACTTTGTAGTGAAATTGTATGCTCAAACTGAAGCCAGAAAAGAATTTTTATCATTCTTGGGAGTGCTTCAGAGAACTTCTTCAGTACTGTCCACACCATCAACATTCTAATGAGGTACTAGCTCATACTTTTGTAGAAGTTTTGGATCACAACAAAAAAAATATTGCTAGATTCAGATATAGGTGGTCAGGCTCTTGAGATGACATCTGATGAGATGTATACTTTATTAAACCACATAGCTCAAGGGAATATCGAGTGGTATTCAGATTCTAGAAATACCATAAAAAGAATTGCAGGGGTATTGGAGGTTGACAAATTTACTGCCATATCCACTTAGATCTCTACATTGCAAAATCAAATAAGTAGTCTAAGGTTGGGAGTAGCACAGCCTGTAGCCACAGTCAATGCAATCCAACAAGTGGTAGGTTGGTGTGAAGTTTGTGGTAACAGTGGACATTCAGCAGCAATGTCTATTGCAAATCCAAAATCGGTAATGTATATGGGTAATGTTCAAAGGCCTAATTATGGTAACTCCTACAACATAAAGTGGCAGACTCAGCCACTAAATTCAGACATGGAATGCCCTATAACAATAGGCTCCACCAAATCAGTCAACTAGCAAAATGGAGGAGATGATGAAACAACTTTTAGCTGGTCAAGCGTAAATGGCTATGGACATGAAAAGTCAACATGCAGAATTAAGGTATCGGCAAGCGGCCATAAGAAGCTTAGAGTTACATTTGGGTTAGTTACAATAGATACTGAATACCAGGCCTCAAGGTCATTTTCCAGCAGATACAAAAAATCCAAAACAAGTAATAGTAATTACTTTAAAGAGTGGTAAAGAGCTTAATGAAGAACCTCCAAAGACAACTAAGGAGGTAGATACAGATTTGACTCCCCCATAGGTATCCAAAAAAGTTGCTAAAAATTTGAGGAAGTCTAAGTACTGAAAATAAAAAATTGTTGCAAAAGTGGAGAAGTAGATGTTTCTTTCCCTCACAAGCACAGAAAAGCAAATTAGGATGCATATTATAAGAAGTTTTTTGACACGTCCAGAGAGATTCACATTAACCTTCCTCTTTTAGATATTTCGCAGGGTATGCCCAAGTACGCTAAGTACTTGAAGGATGTGGTTGCTCATAAGGTAAAGTTGTAGGATGTTAAAATTGTAGCACTCAATGAAGAGTGTAGCACTGTAATGACATAGAAATTTCCCAAAAAGCTTAAAGACCCAAGAAAGTTCACTCTCCCCATTCAAATTAGGAATAGTGAAGTGGTCCACACGCTAAGTAATTTAGGGGCAAGTGTCAACTTGATTCCCTTATATTCGTTCAATATATTAGTATTGGGAAAGCTGAGACCGAGCTTGATGCTGCTGCAATTAGCAAACGGGAGCATAGCCCATCCCAAAGGAGTGATAGAGGAGGTCCTCATAAAGGTTGGTAAATTTATTATTCCTGTTGACTTTATTATTCTAAATTTTTAGGTAGACGAATAGGTACCAATCATCTTGGGGCGTCTATTCTTAGCAACCGGAGAAGCGTTGATTGATGTAAGAGAGGGTACACTCATAATGAGGTTGGAAGATAAAGAGGCAGTCTTTAAAGTATACAAATTGCTAAACACACTATCTAATTATAAAGATCTGTGCATGATTATTATTATTAAAGGTGATAAGTGTGGGGTGGTTAGTCCGCCAAAGACCTTGTCAGACACCTTCATTGAGCAGCCAAAGCCTCTAAACCCTAAGCCTGACGTGATGCAAGTGGATGATCCTGAAAAGGCTAAAGTTGAGAATGTTGTTAACCTTGAGAGTTCACACTCAAGAGGTCAGAAACAAATTAGAAGATGGCCTCCAAGTGTGATGAAAAATATGAAAGAATTTGGCTAAGCCATAGGTGGGTCGTGTCGCGACACTAAATCATGCGTTGCTTATGAGGCAACCCAAGTTAAATAGGTATATTTTCATTTTAGTTTTTAGTTTTTACTTCACGTAGTTTTTGTTTTTATTGAGTCACAGGTTGATGGAAAGTCTAAGTACCGGAAAACCTAAGTTAAAGAGCATGGCGAATACTAAGTGTGGGGTCCCCAGACCTTCTTGATATATAAAGATGCTACTAACTGGGCCTAGAGGCCTCAGGATGTATTTTTATCTCTACTTTTAAGTATACTTTAGGGACAAAGTAGATTTTTAAGTGTGGGGTGAGGAAACTCTTATTTTTAGAGATGCAAGTGTTTTGTTTGTAAAACTATTTTGATTTATTTAATTACTTCTTTGAGACTCTTAGGCTTATGATTATGACTCTTGTACTTGTTGGCTTAAAGTCGAATTCATACTATTGTTTGGTTGAATCTATGATGATCCTACATAAGTTGAGCATGTGCCATGTGTGTGTGAGGTGTTGTATATATTCCTTATTGCATATGTTGTCTAGAACTTTCCTGGTGTATGTGCAAAGCAAAATAAAGAGTGTGGATTTAGGAGATGATATAGGCATTTCTTTGATAGCCTTGTTTTTACCTTATATTTGACCTATCCCTTGTGCTTAATCCTAGTAATCCTCATTAAGCCTTTAGCTTTCTTTGATAGCCTAATATGTAGCCTATTCCCTTCTTTGAAAGACCTTGATTTGATCCAAAGCTCCTAAGTTCTTTAATGAAAAATTAATTGAGTAAGGAGTTTGAGAAATAAGAGGAGAAAGAGGTGAAATTGAATCCCAAAGTGATAGTTATTGGTGTTCACAAAAATTGTTATGTGTTATGGTAGGGAGTTGAGTAACTAAAAGAACAAAAAATTGTTCAAATTGAACGAGTTATGCATAGAATTGTCCCACCATAGTGTATGTAAACAAGTTTAATGAGATGGGGTAAAAACAAAAGAATGAGGTAGACAAAATGGTGTGATTTGGTTGTTAGAGTTGAATTGAATTTATAAAGTGATGTATTAAAGCGCTTAGGGAAGATAGTCACTATTAAGCTAAAATAGTTCCTACCCATCCCTTAGCCTACATTACAACCATTAAAGACCTATTTGATCCTAAGCTTCATCATTTGATACAAGTACACCCACGGGGATGGACGTGAATGAGTGCATAATGAATCCGTCCAAGGAAGTGCATAAGTGAAGTGTAAAAGAGGGCCTAAATACACCAAAATTAGCCCACATCTTGCATTTGATGGTCACCTCACCCTTGAGGGATATTATGGATATTTCACACTATTTTTATAATCTCTATAAATAGAACCTTTTAGGGTTTCATTCATTATACTTTGATGATAATGAATGCTGTATAACATTGAAAGACAAGTCTTCTCTCCTTGAGGCACAAATCCGAAACATGTAACTAGGGTGATACTAGGGTGGAATACTAGTGTTGCATTCTTGCTTAGAACGTTGGGTGCTAGAGAAGGTTGAGGTCTTTCTTGTGCTCACTAAAGAGAGTAGGTGTTCCTATTATCATTGAATTAAGGGTCTAGGTGCTTGAATACACTTAGGTTCTAGGTCCATGAGATAGTGTATGTCACTCTATCTATCCTTTCTATTTTTGCAATCTTGTAATGTTTGTATCTCATATTGTACCCATTTGTGTTGTTGTTGTTGTTGTTATTCCCATTTTTAAGTTCATCTTTTTTATCACATTTTGTAGCTATTTTGGTGTTAAAATAGACTCTTGCATCTTGTATTCTTGTTGTATTTGTTGAATCCGAGAGTTGGTCTCCAATAGGTCTTCGGATCTTGAGATTTGTGGACTGCTTGGAGTGTGTTTTTTGTTTCTATTGTCATTATCATATCATTTGGTATCAAAGCATGGATTGATCTTGTTCCTACAAGATCAAATCTTGGGCTAGCTCACTTGAAAAAAATGAAATTTGAAAATTCCAAAAAAGGAACAATCTGTTCATTTTGTGTTCTTGGCCAAAAATTGTGTTTTTATTGTGTCTTGGCTGAGATTTTTACTTGTATTTGTTGTCTCTAAGTGCTAGTTTTGTTCTTCACTACCACATTGAGTCTATATCTTGATTTGAGCTTGTATTTTGATGTTGTTATTATGAACATAAGCTTGGCCCATTGTTGTTGAACATTGTTGTTGAGAAACTTAATTGGCCGTGTGTTTAGTTGTTGTTGAAAGGAGTGTTTTTGTTGTTATTCTTGATGAATGTTTTTGTTGTTCTTGAAGTTTTTCACAACCTTCATCTCTTGTTAAAACCGAAGATACAACACTAAAGAGACTTGGTCGTTTGTTCTAGTGGATTGGAGTTGGCCGTTGGAATTGTTGTTGTTCTTGAAGATTGTTGTTATTGTTCTTGGAGTGGTTGTTGTTGTTCTTTAAGTTCATCACCTTCCTTCATATATTGTTAGAACATAAAGTGAATGATAGATCCTAAAAGGTGAAGAAAAGAGGTGTAAGTAATTGTTAGTCTTGAAAGACCCCCAACCACCAAAAGACTTTACATCACTTCTCAACCACTTTCCCATGAAACAAGGGTCCATGTTTTAAGGAAAAGTACTACAAAAGTCAATTCTTGAAATTTGAAACTTGAAAAAAAGGCTCCAAGACTTATTCTTCCCTCCTTAAAACAAATTCCACCAATCCAAATTAAAACTTGTCCAGACATGGACTTTGGAAAGTAAAATTTGTAGAAATCGCAACCAATATGTGGCTGCCACATCATCAAGTTACTTTTCATGAATCAAATTTTGGCTCAAATTTCAGATTTTTTAGTTTCCTTTTGTTGTTCCTTAATTTTAATTTCATTGGTTCCACTACCAATTGGCAAACTAGTACTTATCTACTAGATTGTTAGTTAGTCTTTGTGTTTGTTCATTCAGGTTAAGTGTTTGTGTGCTTCTCTCTTTTGTGAATTCGTTGTGTCTTATTGGTTCAAGTCCATAAACAAATTTTCTTTTGAGTCAACTCAAACGAAAATCTATTCTGGGCAAAGATAGACTCATCCCTCAATCACTCACGAAGTACAAACCGGCTTTCAACACTTGTGAAACCAAGTGTGAGGTAAAAATCGAGAGCGAGAGTATGGTGATACATTTTTGAGCTAACAATTTTTTTTGTTTTGTTGTTCGTTGTTGTCTTTTCTTTTAGGTACCATGGCTTGCACTAATCTCGATGCCACGTTTGACCGCATCACTGACTATATTAAAGAAATGAAATGGCACGTGGAAAGGCTACGGCAACTGCTACGTAAACTTATCCCACAAAATCAAACTTCCCTTGTCCAAACACCTTATGATGAGAGCATCCCGAAGGAAGAGGTGGGCTACCCCGACCCACACTAAGGTGAAGAGGAGATTGAAACATCTTTGGTACGTGATAGTGAACTTATAGAGAGCGAAGTACTTGCTAGTTCCAAATCTGTCTGTGAGATAGATCATGCTCTCTTTAGGTTTAATGTCTTATTTAAAGATGATATAAACACTCCTAATGAACCTAGTGGTGAAAATGATGGTATAGCTTGCCTTGAAAGCTATAGCCAATATGCTAACCCACTATAGTGTGACAAAATTCCTCCTAAAGATAGAAATCTCTTCTTAGAAGATGAGAGTACTCTAATAGGCAAGGAATGTGTAGTCTCGAAAATGAGTACTCTTGGTAGTACTATTGGTGTGCATGATGATCAATTTACTCTTAAATGTAGTTCACTACTTGATCATGTGAATAGTGTACTTGAAAATTCTCAAGTTAGTGATGATGTCTAGAGAATTGATCTTGATAATTCACATGACTCTTTGAACATCTTGTATGGTAAAAGCATTGCAATTAGTTTTTTTCATAGAGACTATGTGTATGAAAATATTTTTGTGTGTGAATATGGGAGTGACATTCTAGGGGAAGGAAGGGATAGCCTCGGTTTAGGCCCTTGGCTAATTTTTCCATTTGATCCCAGCACCCTCTTGGAATGTGGAAATCTCTACACTCCCCTCTTAATTCTTGGTCAAGATGACAAGCAATGTTTGGTTGTGGGTTCTAATGAAGGAAGACAAATTTCTTCCTTATCTCTTTTTGTGGATGATGACCATTTTCTTTGTGTCTTTTTTACTAAGCTTTTTATGTTCAACAAAAAGGACCCATGGATATACTCCAAGTTTGTCCCCCCTCGGCATGGAATGTGATGCATTTATTTTCCTAAACCTAACCCCTCATATCTTGAGGATGTGTGCTTGTTGTCTTCTCTTGATTTTGTGAGGTACGGATTCGAGGTCAAATCCTTTTCAAGAAGGGAGGGATAATACAAGTACGACCACGAGGATGGACGTGAATGAGTAAGTAATGAATCCGTCCAAGGAAGTGCACAAGTGAAGTGTAAAAGAGGGCCTAAACACACCAAAATTAGCCCACTTCTTGCACTTGATGGGCACCTCACCCTTGAGGGGTATTATGGACATTTTACACTATTTTTGTAATCTCTATAAATAGAACCTTTTAGGGTTTCATTCATTACACTTTGATGATAATGAATATTGTATAGCATTGAAAGACAAGTCCTCTCTCCTTGAGGCACAAATCCAAAACTTGTAACTAGGATGATACTAGGGTAGAATCACTAGTGTTGCATTCTTGCTTAGAATGTTGGATTCTAGAGGACGTTGAGGTCTCTTTTGTGATCACTGAAGAGAGTAGGTTTCCTATTATCATTGAATTAAAGGTCTAGGTGCTTGAATACACTTAGGTTCTAGTTCCATGAGATAGTATAAGTCACTCTATCTATCCTTTCTATTTTTGCAATCTTGTAATGTTTGTATCTCATATTGTACCCGTTTGTGGTGTTGTTATTATTCCCATTGTTAAGTTCATCTTGTTCATCATGTTTTGTAGCTGTTTTGGTGTTAAAATATACTCTTGTATCTTGTATTCTTGTTGTATTTGTTGAATCCGAGAGTTGGTCTCCAATAGGTCTTCAGATCTTGTGATTTGTGGACTATTTGGAGTGTGTTTTGTGTTTCCATTTTCATTCTTGTATCATCATTCTGGTATTAGTGGAGTGCTACACTAAGGGCAAGCCTATGGTTCATTATGTGTAACTTGTGAATTCTTTGTGCAAGTGAGCGTAACTCGATTCTTGTACCTATTATGTTATAAATTGTATATATATGAGTGATTATGGGTAACTCTTTTGTTGTGAGGGCACATGTTTGACGAATGTGGGTGATTTGTAATAATATCTTATATTGAGCAATTAGCATGAGTTTGCCACTTATGTAGTCAATTCTTGAGGCTTGGATGTTTTGAAGTAGGATTCTTGAGGTTTTAGTTGTGTATGTAACATGCTTAGTGAAGAAACTTGCATTATGTGTAGTCATTGTACTACTAGCTTGAGTGTCTTACTTGTAGTAGAAGTGTGGAGTCTCTTCAACTCATGATGCTTATAGTTAAGGGTTGTTCAGGGATGAACAAGGCTTTAAGTGTGGGGTGGTAATGTTGGGTGCATTTATGCATTTTAGATTTGATATTCTATTTCACTTTGTTTTGAGGATGATTCATGTGTGTTATATGTTGATAAGGATACAAATGCGCATTTAAATGACCACGTATGTGTTTACAATGTTTAATGGTGTTTTCGTATGAGTTTGGGTTCAATTTGAGCATTTAAGGTCTAGACGAGAAAACTAGTGTTCTAGCTTAAGTTACTAGTTCATCATCATGATTGTTGGCTTGGTGAGATGATTATAATGATACATGAAGGATTTACAAGACTCAAATCAAGTGAAAACATCATACAAAGGTGTTGAGTGGACCGACGAAAACATAAGACCATCTGATGAGAATAGGACGCCTGAGAGCACACCACCGTGATGGCATACTTATAGCGATGATGGTGGCGGTGCGTCATGGCAATAGGCAAATCATCAATTATCACTTCTAGAAAATCAACGTGATTACACCCCGTCGCGGACTATTAGCGATGGACACCTTAGCGAGACGTGATGATCATCAAAAGTGGGAAAATTGTGCCCAACTTAAAAAGGACAATGTGAAAACCTAATCCTACTCGGTTTATGATTAGTCTACTATAAATATAAAGTGTTAAAACCCATTTTGGAAAGCTAGGAACGACTGGGAGCATTGAAGGGTTGCTACAACTTTATTTTAGGTTTTTCATTTTGTAATGTAGTTTCTTTATGGTTTTAGTCATTCATACAATTATTTGGATGTTGATTATGGCTATGAATGGCTAAAAACTCCCTTTCCAGGGTTAGAGCCAATAACATGACTACTATTATTTTGAATTAATTTGGTTTGTTTATCACTATTGGTTGTTTGTTTATTCTTGTTTAAACTAGTTTGAGGAATGATCACCCTTAAAATACATTTATTGTCACCGTTGTGATCTCGGGAAAGGGAATAGGGAGATAAAACATGGGAATGAACACTGTATGGTTCTTATTCTTTCATGAAATAAGGAATTTAAATTAGCATCTTGGAGAGGGATCTATGTAGAAGCCTTACTTGTTTCACATGTAGGATGATAGCGTAAAGAAATTAATTAGATTATTACATCCCCGCTCAATGATGTAGTTGTAATGTTCAATGTAGGTAAACATATAAAGGTCGAGAGACCATGATCATGCAATTAACCCTATGAATTAGCAACCAAGATAAGCAAGTTAACGAATAAAGTTCAATAACGTAGTATGATTGTTTGAAGTGCTTTAACCCTGGGTTTTCTCCTATTGATTGTCTCAACATCTTTACTTTACGAATTGTTTACTTTTTTGTAATTTATAATATTCAAAACTCTATTTTGGTGACGTTTGCATCAATTAATCTAAATTGTGAACTATAATTGAATAGTCATTATAAAAGTCCCTGTGGGATTGATACGGCTTTCTTTAAGGCCACTGTATTACTCAGTAGACCACTTACACTTACGTGTGCGCTTGGGCGCTGTCAGCTTCATCAAAGTTGTTCGCCCCCAGTGCAACTTCAGAGTAAGAGATTCTCACATGGGATGGACCAATAAAGTCTGGAATATAAAGTCGTCTGCTTCTTTTCGATATTTCAGAAATTAAATCATGAAAATTGTGGTGACTACTAATACTAATGCAACTCAAATTAAAGTTGAAATGCTTAAAATTTAAAGAGAAATGATCTATGGTAGAGATTTCCTCCATGAAAACATAAATAGAGAGAGGAAAAGAGGAATTTAGTATAGGGAAAAGAAGTCATTTGTTAAGCTGAATTAATATTGAAATGTGTGTAGTTATGTATAAGGTATATAACAATGTAAAACTGTGTATAAACACTTTTTATATACCTATATAGGGATAATTAAATAACTTAGTCAATATTGACTCCTAATTACCTTATTTATCCTAGTTTCAATTAATTACAATTCATAACCTTCTTTTGCCTATTAATTTTTCATAATTACAATTCATAGCCTCTCTCATGTATTTTTTCTTTTTCTCTATTTTCTATTACTTTCCTTTTTCAGTTTTTTCCTTCTTTTTTTTCTTTTCCTTTTTTTGTTTTCTCTTTCTTCTTCCTTTTTTTAATTTTTTCTTTTTCATTGTCTTTTTTTCATTTTGTCTTTCCTTTTTTAGTATTTTTACTTCTTTTTTCATTTTCTCTTTCTTTTCTTTTTTCAATTTTTTCGTTTTCTTTTTTTTCTTTTGTATTTTTTTCTTTTCTTTTTTTCTTTTTATTTTCTCCTTTTTTTTCTCTATTTTCTATTACTCTTTTTTTTGAGTTTTTTTCTTCATTTTTTCTTTTCCTTTGTTGTTTTCTGTTTCTTCTTTCTTTTTTAAATTTTTTCTTTTTCGTCGTCTTTTTTCATTTTGTCTTCTTTTTTTTCTTATTTTTATTTTTATTTTTTTTCCTTCTATTTTTTTAATTTTTTTCTTTATTTTCTATTACTCTACTTTTTTTT
>NW_025826916.1:57281-58221 GCF_002878395.1 Capsicum annuum | reverse complement strand
CTATTACTCTTTTTTTTCTTTTTCTTCATTTTTTCTTTTCCTTTTTTGTTTTCTGTTTCTTCTTTCTTTTTTAAATTTTTTCTTTTTCGTTGTCTTTTTTCATTTTGTCTTCTTTTTTTTCTTATTTTTATTTTTATTTTTTTTCCTTCTATTTTTTTAATTTTTTTCTTTATTTTCTATTACTCTACTTTTTTTTGTATTTTTTTCTCACATTTTTATTCCTTTTTTTTTAATTTGTGCGAACTAGCAAACATAAATACAAGTGTGAACTATAAAATATAAATACAAAGGTGAATTATAACATATAAACACAAGTGGGAACTATAAAATACAAATACAAATGCGAACTATAACATATAGATACAAGTGTGAACTATCATTTGTAATTTTTAATTATTGAAAAGGAACGATTGATTTTGTTTTTACGAATATTTATTTGTATTTATTTATACGAGTTGTATTTATTGATACAATTAAATTTTTATAAAAATACAATATGTATTTGTATTTTTAAAATTGTTGATTTCATTTGTTTGTAATTGTATTTGTATCAAGTAATATTTATTTATTTACAAATACGAATAATAGTTTTGACATACAAATACAAAACGGTACATTTGTATCAAATGATACATTGCATATTTATATATTTCAGAATCAAGAAAATACAATTAATGCATTCACTTATTTGTATACAAATACAAATGATAAATTGTACATAATCATGGCTAAATACAATATGCAATCAACTTACAAATACAAATACAAAATAATTCATTAAAAATAAAAAGACATCGACAAAAATAGAATACAAATACAAATATAATCTAAATATACAAACACAATAAAATTATAATACAAATATAATCCAATATAATATACAATCAATTATAAAATACAAATACGAAACAGTTCTTTAAAATACAAGTGCGAATTATAT
>NW_025826916.1:5677-54281 GCF_002878395.1 Capsicum annuum | reverse complement strand
TGGTAATTATGTAAAATATGGCTATGAAAGGTGAGTTTTCCAGCAAAATGTAGCTATTTTTGAAAGATCTCCTTTTATATATTATTATGAACGTTTATGCAAGTTTATATATTTGTATATAGTAGGTGTATAATGTTATATAATACTGTACAAAATTGTAAATCGTTTTTAAATAGGCTATGTGAGTTTAATTATTTTTAGGGGATATGTAAGTATAATTATTTTTCTTAAATGGGTATATTTTTAAGTATGATCATTTTTCTTAAATGGGTATATTTTTAAAAATTTCCCCAATAAAATTTATCTTTAATGTTGATTGGTGTCATCACAAAATCATATTGTCCCATAATACATTCGCATGCAGCCTATAATCACAAATATGGACAGCTACATCGTGTGATCTTAAACGCCATTATTTCTATAAATAACATAAATACCAACCCTTTTGGAAGTAATTACACTCTCTCCCAATTTTTTAATTACTTTACTCTCTCTCCCTATTAATATATATAATATAGCCGACATATTCATAACATTCTATGTATATGTTGAGATTTTTGTAATATATTTAGGAAGTTGGGATTTTTTGTAATTCTGAAAACACAAGTTGTGTATTTGTGTAATTTTTAGTAATTTTTTCCATAGTTTTCCTGATTCTTTTATACTAGCAAATCTGACGAAATCTCAAACAAAGCGAGAAGTACATTTCACGTAAACTTAAAGAAAGCATCAATAAAAAATACTTAAGATTGTTTTAAATTTTAGATAATATTAAGTATGAATTAATAAATATAAATAAATCATTTTTTTCCTTTTTAGATAATATAATTTTTATATTAGAAAATCTGACCAAATCTAAAACAAAGTAAGAAGTATATAATCACATAAACTTAATGAAAGCATCAATCAAAAATACTTAAGGTTGTTTTTAATTTTAGATAATATTAATTATGAATTAATAAAAATAATTAAATCACTTTTTCCTTTTAGATAATACTATTTATAAAGTAAATATACATGTTATTTTCGTTATTTGACGTTTAAAAGCATTTCTCTCAAAAGATCAAACATAAAATCAGGGGCGAACCCATAGGTGAAAAATGGTTGCTTGAGCACCCAGTGACCTTGGCTTGGAATAGGTATAATTATATAAGAAGTTGAAGAAAAAAGAATATAATAAACCAGAAAGCAATCACAAACATTAAATCTGGTTTGGGTTCTTTGGTTTAAGAGTGGTGTTGAAAACTTTGAAGTGAGAGTGTGTGTGAGTTCAAACTCCACTGGAGTTTTCTTTGGCATATTTTTAGCTATTTTTCCATCATCAAATAGTTGTGCACTTATACTATATAATTAATTGTTACTATATGTTTAAAAAGATTGAGCACCCACGAATTCAAAATCTCGGGTCTGCCACTGCATAAAATTATGTTTTTCTAAGTACTAACAAAAACACATGATATGTTTTAGCTTGTCAGTTGCTATCCTATTTTAGAGGAGTTTGTAAATTTCTATTTCTTAGTTACAGTTCTATTTCTAGAGTTTAATTTGCAGAAGGCAATTTAGTACTAGAATATTTTTTCTTTAACTGTTTAGCTATCAATTAAGGTAGTTTCAATTTTTCTACACTTAATCATTGTAACTCAGTTGTATAAGAGAACCTGGGATAGTATAATGAAAAGTATACTTTCTTGATTCTTTTTGTTATATCTATTTTCTTTCTACTGAATATTTTATAACATTTAACTTGTTAGTTCCTGTCCTAGTTTATAGGAGATTGTACATTTCTATTTCTTAGTAACACTTCTGTGTCTAGCGTTTGATTTGGAGTAGACAATTTAGTAGAATATTTTATCTTTAACTATTTAGCAAGTGCTTAGCTATTAGTTAAGTTGGTTCCTATTTTTCTTCACTTAACCATTATAACTCAGTTGTATAAGAGAGCTTGCAGCAGTATAACGATAAATATACTTTCTCAATTTTTTTTTATTTCTCTTTCTTTCTACTAAATATATTGTAATATTTGGTATCCAAGCTAGAAAGGGAGTTCCTCAGATCGAGTGTGAAACACCCTAGATTTTGGCCCTTGAAAAATTCTTGAGCTTTGAGCTCACTGTCCTAGTAACGACTCATCATACGAGTCATATGGTGTGGGTACGGGTTAGGTAACCCTAGTCGTTAGGTGTCCAGTGGGTAGTGGTTGGGTTTTTGGTCTTGGTAATGACTTGGTGGTATGAGTCTTTAGGGTGGTAGTAAGTTGTTAGGACTATCCTTAATCAAATCACTAACTTAGTGGCTTGGCTTGGCTTTGAGTATGAGTGGCTCACTAAGAGCTGTAAGGATAGGTTACGAGTGGTAGGGTTGAGTCATATGTTGTCCAGTGTCTAATCCCTTGGGTTCTGTCTTGGATATGATTAGACCATATGAGTCGTATTCATGAATGGGATCATAGAGTCATATGGTGGCAGTGAATGGGTGTCCAACTCACTATCTTGGTGATGACTCAAGGGTACGAGTCATAGGTTATGGTCACGAGTCAAGGGGTAGACTCGTAACCACATGCGACCTTTTTATAATTTTTAAGTTGGGGGCATTCTGGACACTTCCCACTTTAAGTCCCTTTGATACCATGACTTAAAACATCCTTTGGGACTTCATTAAAACATTATTCCCATTAAAACACTCTCAAATTCTCTCTCAAAATCTATGTTCAAGTAAAGCCTAGGGTTTCATCAAGCTAATCAATTTAGGCTCTCAAAGGTGGTTTCTCTCCATACTTCTTGTTGTCTAAGGCATGTTACTCCCCCTCGTTATTTTACTCAAGACGTATGTTTTAATGTATAGTTTTCATAGTATTATCATGGTTTTTAAATAAAGGTTGGGGGTTTTGGTTGTTCATGGAAGAATATTGTTACTCATGGTTTAATAATGGCTTTCCTTGTTTTAGTTATGGTTTTGAGAATGTGGTTGCATGGGTATGATGGTTGAACTTGATAATAGTAAATTGCTTAAAAGTTATCACTTTTTAAGTAGTTATAACCCCAACCTTGTTTTGTAAAACTGGTTAGTAGTTATGAGAAAGGTGGAAATTTAAACTAAGGGTACAATGGAATCCCCAAAGTATCTGGTTTGACTATTTCTTAAAATTAATACATAGAATAAAATGGTTAAATGGTTAAGGCTGGTTTTGAAAACCTTATGGGGTATGAAGAAATCCCCCAAGTTATTTTAAATAATGGATTCAATGAGGTATATGGGAATCCCCTAAATGTTGGTTGGTGACATTGCTTGTTAGCTATAGTCGGTATGACGATACCACTTTATAATGCCTTAATAATTAAATACTGGAATCAGTGGTTTAGTTATGTGCTAAAGATTTCAATTGGGCAATAATGAGGGTTGTGATAATTAGCCGTGAAGGTGTGGGTTCGAAGGATGGACACTGGAAACTCGTAATTGCCATATAAGGTTTGGCCTTGATGTCCTATGTGCATGGTTCATACTATTGATATGATTGTATCTTGGTTAGACGTGGGTTTGGTCATTCCCTGGTCTTTCTTGATACCCCTAGTTCATGCGGCTAACACATATCGAGGCCCTTTCAGCAAAGGGAACTAAACCCATATAGCCCGTAGGTAGATTTTATAATGGTTAAGCTACATAATCCAGGTTAAGATTTTAAATGCATGTTAAACCTTGTTCTTTATCCCGGTATGGTATATATATATATATGTGTATATATGTAATTGCATATGGTTATTTGATTTTGTTTAGAATGACGGAATTATTTTACCTTCATCCTTAAGTTATATGCTAGTGTTCACTCTTCTAACCATCTTCGGGAGTTGTATCCCCATGCGATGCAGGAACTGACCATACTATTATTTTTCTTACTCAGTGACTTGGATTCGGGGATAGCTTTGAGTTAGTTTGAAGAGGTAAGTTTCCATACTTCGGAGGACCCCATTTTATGCTATGGGCTTCTTTTTATTATTGTTTTTTTTTGTTTTGATTTTGGCTTTGGCTATGGTCGGGGGCACGTCCCGACTGGATAATCTTTGATTTTGGTTAGAGGCTTTGTCAAACTACTACAGGCATGGGCGGTGTCTGTCTTAGTATAAGCATTGGTATTTTTATTAACATTGGGATAGGTATTGGTTGGATATTTGGTTGTGGCTGTTTAGTTGTGGTTATAGACTTACTTTATTATCTTTAGATTATTATTGTTTTATCTTGTTACATGTTTGAAATTCATCCGACATGGGGTGTAGGTTAGTTAACGGTGGGGTATTGGGGGTAGTCTCTGGTCCTGGTTGGACTTGAGGCACCCGACAAGACTAGGCATTGGTTTGGGTCATGTTAGATTAGTATCAGAGCCCTAGGTTCATGGTTAATTGAGAGTCCACAGCTGTGTCGAGTAGAGTCTCTTTTAGGGGTGTGTAGAGTGTCACACTTATAAGGAAGAGGCTATGAGGCATTTAGGAATGTTTCTCTTTCTTGTGTCCTATTTTTGAGTTGTGGAGGCTAAGGTCCTGAATTCTCCGTTAATACCATTTGTTTTCTTTTCAGATCATGCCTCCCAGATGATCTGAAGTTCATAGAAACTCCTCTGTCCTACCTGAGGACAATATTAATACGATATGTCCTACTTATGGGGTCCAAACTCTGGGGGTCCAATTCTTGATTGTCCTTTTGGAGTTCCACCAGACCCCTTCAGTCCTTCTGGAGCTCCTCAGGTTGATTTGATGAATGCTAAGTTTTGTCAGTCTATTCATATATTGTCATAGTTAGTAGCTTCTCAGGTCGAGTGTGGTGCTTCTATTACTCCATTTTCTAAGGCCACAAGGGTTGGCCAATTTATGAGATTGAACCCTCTAACCTTTACTAAAGTTAAGGTCAGGAAGGACCCTCAAGGTTTTCTTGATGAGATGAAAAGATCTTTCTTGTTATGCATCCCACTAATGTGGGGGCGTGGAGTTTGCTACCTACCAGTAGAAAGATGTGGTCTATTAGTGGTACGAGTAATGGTACCAGTCAAGGGGTGATGTGTTGAGTCAGCCCTATCGGATGATTTTTCTAATGCTTTTTTAGACCCTTTTTTTTCTTAAGAGCTGAGGTAAGCAAAGACGGAAGAGTTTTTTAACCTGAAGAAAGGAAAGATATCTGTCAAGGAGTATGCCTTGAAGTTTCACCAATTATCTTGCCATGCTCCGAAGTTGGTTTCTAGCATGAGGGCTAGAATAAGGAAGTTCACTTTTGGGTTATCTTAAGACTTGATTTTGGAGAGTAAGGTTGCCTTGTTGAATAAGGACATGGACATATCCAGGTTAGTTGTGCATATATAGCAGGTTAAGAAAGAGAAGAAAAAGCAGGCAGAGATAGAGATAAAACAAAGCAAAAAGTTTAGATTTTCTGAGCAAGGTAGTAGCTAATAGCAGAGTGAAAAAGATGGTGAAAAGTGGTCCAAAAAGAAGTGGGGCAATTCTGGATCTTAGTCGATGGCTAGTGCTCCCTACCTAAAGCCATTAGGTAATATGCATTTATATAATGGCAATAATTATAGGGTATAGGGTGCTTGATCTCAGGCTAGTAGGGCCCAGTCAACTCTATCCTATCCTTCAAATATATTTTTTGGTCTATTACGTCGGGGTTACTATAATAAAGGAAAGAACAAGTGATTTAATTATGGTCATCTAGGGAACATGCTTAGAAACTCTCCAGTGGCTAAGGTTGCCTCTGGGCAAATAAGGTTCCAGTTGCCTCTTCATTAGCTCCGGCACCAAAAGGTGCACCATCTAGCTCTGGCACTAGTTGGAACTGACTCTATGCTCTCACTACCCGTCAGGAGTCTGAGGCATCGCCTGATATTGTTACTGGTATGTTGAAACTCTTTTTATGTGATGTGTATGGTTTACTTGATTTGGGTTCCAGTCTTTCATATGTGATCCCATTTGCGGCTATGCATTTTGGTTTCGGTCCCGAGTGTATTTCAAACCCTTTTTTTTATTTTTACATGAATGGGTGACTTTGTGGTTGCCATAAGAGTTTATAGGGGTTGTGTGGTATCTGTAGGTAGTCGGGAGACTTTGGTGAATCTATTTAAGTTAGACATAGTTGATTTTGATATTATATTGGGGATGGATTGGTTGCATTCGTGCTATGCTTCTCTAGACTATTGGACCTATAAGGTCATCTTTAAATTCCCTATGATCCAGTTATTAGTTGGAGAGTAGTTCCCTATCTCCTAAGGGGAGGTTCATATCATATCTTAGAGCTTAGAGATTAATTTCTAATGGGTGTCTCTATCATTTGGTCTGAGTTAAAGATTCTAACTCAGAGGGTCCTTCTTTACATTCCATCTCGGTGGTGAATTAATTCCCTGAGATATTCCCAGACAATCTTTCTTGTATTTGGAATTGATCTTGTTTTGGACACTCGTCCTATTTCTATTCCCCCGTATAAAATAGCTCTGAATGAGTTAATAGAGCTTAAGGAGCAACTAAAGGATCTTTTAGACATGGGTTTCATCTTTCCTAGTGTGTCTCTATGGGGTGCACCGATGTTGTTCGTGCATAAAAAGGATAGTTCTCTTCGGATATATATTGATTACCAGCAATTGAATAAGGTGATGGTAAGAATAAGTACCCTCTTCCAAGGATAAATATTTTGTTTTATTAGCTTCAGGGTGCTAAGTTTTCCTCCAAGATTGATCTTCAGTATGTGTATCATCAGCTAAAGATTAGGGAGGTAGATTCCTACGACTGAATTTCATACACGATATGGGCATTTTGAGTTTCTAGTTATATCTGTTGGATTGACCAATTCCCCGACTGCATTCATGGACTTGATAAATAGAGTCTTCCATTACATTCTAGATTTGTTCATTATTGTGTTCATAGATGATATTTTGTTATACTCTAAGAGTAAGGTAGATTATGTTGATCACCTCTGCATTGTGTTGCAGGCCCTGAAAGATCAACAGTTATATGCCAAATTTTCAAATTTTAAATTTTTCTTGAACGTTTTCACTTTTTGTGTCATGTCATATCTAGTGAAGGGATTATGGTGGATTCGTATAAAGTTATCGTGGTTAAAAAGTGGCCTAGACCCATGACTCTAGTTGATATTCAAAGTTTTTTGGGTTTAGTTAGTTCCTATAGGAGGTTGTAAAAAGTTTTTTGACTATAGCTGCCCCATTGACTAAGTTAACTCAGAAGAAGATAAAGTTCTTATGGTCTGATGGTTGTGAGGGTAGCTTTGAAAAGCTGAAGGATAAGTTAACTTCAGCACCTGTCTTGAACTTTCCTAAAGGCATGGATAGTTTTGTAGTCTATTATAATATATCCTATCTGGGTCTTGGTTGCATTTTGATGCAGCATGGCAAAGTGATAGCTTATTCCTCTAGACAGTTGAAGGTGCATGAGAAAAATTATTAGACTCATGATTTGGAGATTTTGGCCGTGGTGTTCGCATTGAAAATTTGGTGTCACTATTTGTATGAAATCCATATGGATATCTTTTCTGATCATAAGAGCCTGCAGTATGTCTTTACCATAAAAGAGCTTAACTTCAGGTAGAGGAGATAGGTTAAGCTGCTAAAAAATTTGACATGAGTCTTCACTACCATCCAGGTAAAGCTAATATAGTTGTTGATATTCTTAGCAGGTTATCCATAGGGATTTTAGCTCATATAGATAAAGGAAAGAGAGAATTAGTGAAAGATGCTCACCGTTTAGCTAACCTAGAAGTTTGCATCTTGGACTCTAAGGATGGTAGTGTGTTTGTTCAGGAGGTGGCGAAGTCGTTCTTGGATGCTGAGGTTAAGAAAAAGCAGGTGTTAGATCCTACCTTAATGAGGATCAAGGGTGATGTAGGTGGGCAGAAACTAATGGATTTTGAGGTCAGTGGTGATGGTAACTTATGGTACCAAGGGAGATTATGCATCCCTAATGTGGATAAATTATAAGAGAGGATCTTGGTTGAGGAGCATGAGTCGCACTATGCTATTCATACTGGCTCAACAAAAATGTATCATGACCTTAAAGAGATGTATTGGTAGAACAATATGACGCATGATGTGGCTAGTTTTGTGGCTAAGTGCATGGTGAGACAACAAGTGAAATTTGAGAACATAAGGGTTGGAGAGTTATATTAAGAAATTAAGTTGTCTGTGTGGAAGTAGGAAGTGATCAATATGGTTTTAGTTATTGGTCTTCCCTGATCTCGGAATCAATTTGATTTGATTTGGGTCATTATGGATAGGATTACTAAGTCTGCTCACCTTTTGCCAATGAGGCTAATTTTCCAGCAGAGGATTATGCAAGGTTCTACCTTCAAGAGATTGTGAAGTTGCATAGGGTACCTATTTCTATTATCACGGATAGTATTATGCAGTTTTCATCACACTTTTGGTGGTCATTTTAAAAAGGTTTGGGGACAAATGTGAGTCTTAGTACTGCTTTCCACCCGCAGTCAGATGGACAAGCAAAAGAACAATTTAGATATTGAAAGATATACTTTGAGCTTGCAAGATTGACTATGGTGGAGTTGGGTTGATCATTTGCCTCTTATAGAGTTTGCATATAATAATAGCTACCACCCTAGAATTAGGATAGCTCCATTTAAGGCCTTGTATTGTAGGAGGTATAAGTCTCCTATTAGGTGGTTCGAGGTTTGTAAGGTAGAGATGTTTAGTCCAGATTTAGCTCACTAAGCCATGGAGAAGGTGAAGGTGATTTAGGATGGTCTTAAAGCTGCCCAAAGTCGCCATAAGGCCTATGTAAATGTGAGGCATAGGGAGTTAGATTTATAGGTTAGGGATAGGGAGTTCATAAAGGTATCTCTAATAAAGGGAGTAATACAGTTTGGGAAGAAGGGAAAGCTCAGTCCCTGATATGTTGGTCCGTACTTGGTTTTAAGAAGGGTTGGCAATGTTGCATATAAGTTGGAGTTGCCTTCTAGCTTAAGCTCTATTCACCCAGTGTTCCATGTTTCCATATAAGAAAGTGTGTGGGCCGCCCGTCGCAAATTGTGCCTATTAAGGATATTGATATTTTAGATTCCCTGTCTTATGAGGAGGCTCCTGTTGAAATCTTAGATTTGCAAGTTCATCAGTTGCGTACCAAGGATGGAGTTATGGTAAAGGTTCTATGGAGGAACCAAAAGTTCGAAGAGGCTACTTGAGAATCTGAAGAGGACATGAAGTCCAAGTATCTATTCCAATTTTCCTTTTCGTAAAATCGTGCTTAAGGTATGTGTTTTTCTTAACAACATTATTTCCTGTCTTTGTTAAAGGTAGATTGTGAATTCCTTGGTAATCAATTCTTTGTCTTAAAGGTAAAAGTATAGATGTTTGGGGGTGTAATCGTGCTAGTCACTGCCTTATCCCATCATATGAGGATGAATAATCCAAGTGGGGGAGAATTAAAACACCTTGGATTTTAGCCCTTGGAAAATTCTTGAGCTTTAAGCTCATTATCCGAGTAATGACTCATCATACGAGTCGTATGGTGTGGGTATGGGTCAGGTGACCCTAGTCGTTAGGTGTCCAGTAAGTGGTGGTTAGGTTTTCGATCTTAGTAATGATTTGGTGGAATGAGTCATTTGGGGTGGTGATGAGTCATTAGGACGATCCTTAATCAAATCACTAACTTAGTTGCTTGACTCGGCAATAAGTACAAGTGGCTTACTAAGAGCCGTGAGGATAGTTTACAAGTTGTAGGGTTGAGTCGTATTTTTCCAGTAGCTAATCCCTTAGGTTCTATCTTGGATACGACTAGACCATACGAGTTATATGGTCAGGTCACGAGTGGGATCATGGAGTCATATGGTGGATAGTGTATAGGTGTCCAACTATCTTGGTGAGACTCAAGGGTACGAGTCGTAGGTTGTGTCATAAGTCAAGAGGTCGACTCATAACCACATATGACCTTTTTACAGTTTTTAAGTTGGGAGCATTTTGGATATTTCCCACATTAAGTCCCTTTGATACCATAACTTAAAACATCCTTTCGGACTTTATTAACACATTATTCCCATTGAAACACTCCCAAATTCTCTCTCAAACTCTGTGTTCAAGCAAAGGCTAGGGTTTCATCAAGCTAATCAATTAAGGCTCTCAAAGGTGGTTTCTTTTCGTACTTCTTGGTGTCTAAGGCATGTTACTCCTCCCTCATTGTTATTTTACTCAAGGAATATGTTTTAATGTATAGTTTCATGGTATTATCATGGTTTTGAAATAAAGGTTGGGATTTTTGGTTATTTGTAGATAAATATTGTTTCTCATGGTTTAATTATGGTTTTCCTTATTTTAATTATGGTTTTGAGCATGTGGTTGTATGGGTATGGTGGTTGAACTTGATAATGGTAAATTGCTTTAAACTTGTGACTCTTTGAGGGGTTATAAACCCAACCTTGTTTTGTAAAACTGGTTAGTAGTTATAAGAAAGGTGGGAATTTGAACTAAGGGTACAATGAAATCCCCAAAGTGGCTGGTTTGACTATTTCTTGAAATTAATGCATGGAATAAAATGGTTAAATGGTTAAGGATGGTTTTAAAAACCTTGTGGGATACGAATGAATCCCCTGAGTGATTTTAAGAATGGAGTCTATGGGGTACATGAGAATCCCCTAATTGTTGGCTGGTGAAATTACTTGCAAGCTATAGTCGGTATGACGATACCACTTTATAGTGCCCTAGTAATTGACTCCTAGAATTGGTGGTTTGGTTATGCTCTAAAGTTTTAATTGGGCAATAATAGGGGTTGTGATAGCTAGCCGTGAAGGTGTGAGTTTAAAGGACGAACACTGGAAACTCATGATTATCTCCATAAGGTTTGGTCTTGATGAATTATGTCCATGGTTTACACTACTGATATGATTGTATCTTGGTTTGACCTGGTGTCGGGGCATTTTCTGGTCTTTCTTGATACCCCTGGTTTGTGCGGCTAACACACACCGGGGCCCTTTCAGCACAAATAGCTGAACCCATATAGCCCATGGGTGGATTTTATGATGGTTAAGCTACCCAATCCAGGTTAAACCTTGCTCCCTGTCCCATCATGGTATATATATACATATATATATATACATATATATATATATACATATATATATGTGTGTGTGTGTGTGTATGTATGAATATATATAAATGTGATTGCATATGGTTATTCAATTTGGTTTTGAATAATGGCATTATTTTACCTTTATCCCTAAGTTACATGCTAGAGTTCACTCTGTTAATGGTCTTCAGGCATTCTGTCCCTATGCGATGCACGAAGCAGCCATACTACCATTCCTTCTGCTCAATGATTGGATTCGAGGACAGCTTTGAGTCAGATTAAAGTGGTGAGCTTCTATATTCTGAAAGACCCTATTTCATGTTGTGGACTTCTCTTCATCATTGTTATTTCTTTAGTTTTGGTATTGGATATGGTCGGGGACATGTCCTGATCGGATATTCTTTGATTCTGGTTAGAGGCTTTGTTGGACTACTATAGGCATGGGCATGGGCAGTGTCGGTATTAGTGTTAGCATTGATATTTGTATTGATATTGGGATTGGTATTAGTTGCATATTTTGTTGTGGCTATTTGGTAGTGGTTATAGAATTACTTTATTGTCTTTAGATTATTATTGTTTTATCTTGTTACATGTTCGGAAATCATCCTATGTGGGATGTAGGGTGGTTAACGGTGGGGTACTAAGGGTGATCTCCGATTTTGGTTGGACTTAAGGCACTCGACATAGCTAGGCCCTGGTTTGGATCGTATCAAATTGTGAATATTGGGTACTGCTTATTTAGAGTTTCTTTAGCAGTACTATTGCAGTAGCAAACTGATGGCCTCTAACAATATTATTCAATCCGCTATTTCCAGCTTTGATGGTCATTATGACCATTGGAGCACGTTGATGGAGAATTTTCTAAGGTCCTAAGAGTTTTGGCCAGTTGTCAGCATGGTATGCAAAAACCAGTGGCTGGTACTGCTTTGTCGGAAGCACAAAAGGAAAAGTTGGACAATCTACAGTTGAAAGATCTCAAGGCAAAGAATTATCTTTTTTAAGCTATTGATTGCTCAATACTTGAGACTATTCTTTGCAAGGATACTTCTAAACAAATATGGGATTCCATGAAGAGGAAGTATTAGGGAACGGGGAGGCAAACACTTCTTGTTGATATTGAGACGTTACAAATGAAAATGGGTGAATCAATTTCAAATTACTTCTCAAGGACTATGGCAATAGAAAACAAGATATGGATTTATGGTTAAAAGTTAGAAGATGTCACCATTATTGGAAAGATCCTCCACTCGATGGCATTAAAATTCAACTATGTTGTTTGTTCAGCTCAGGAATCAAACAACTGATTAATTCCAAAGTTTGTTGTTGATTCATAAGAAAAAATTGAATCGACAAAGTGGTGATAAACAAGCTCTTCTCTCATCCAACTATCATTCGTCGAAAGGTGGTGGTTGCAAAAGAGGAAGAAGGGGAGAAACAATTCTGGTGATGGGAGGCACTCGCACTAGAAATTTGTAGAAAATTCTTCAAATTCTCAAGAAAGGGAGAAGTCAATAAAAACAATAATTCAGGTCATTGTATGCCGAAGTCAATGGACAAGTCAAAGGTTGCATGATACAGATGTCACAGCTATGGCCATTATAAATCAAAATATAGAACTAACTCAAATAGAGATAAGGAAGATAGTCTAATTTTGCCCAAAAGGAAGAAGAGATCTCCTTGTTAATGGCCTATCAAGAGAAGGAATAGGTGACAGAGGAAATTCTGCAAAATATCTGGTACTTAGACACTAGCTGCAGCAATTATATGTGCAGAAAAAATCAGCTTTCTCGCATTAGATAAGTCATATCAATATTTTTCGAACTTTGAGGATGATTCAAAAGTTGCAGACATGGGAAGAAGGATAGGTAACAATTCAAACTAAAAGGGATATTTCTCAAAAAAATCTTTGATGTCCATAATATTGCAGAGTTGACGTCAAATTTTTTAGTCTCAATCATTTAAAAGAGAAACTGTATGAGATTATCATTAAAAATGGAATTTGTCGAATTCAGTTTGTGCTTAATTGCTCAAGAAAACTGATTGCAAGCAAAATATTTTCTATTTATATCAATAATATACAACAATCATGCTTCTTAGAAAAAAAAAGGAGATGATGAATGGTTATGGCATTATTTGATTTGGGCATCTTAATTTTGTTGGACTAACAACACTGCAACAAAAAAATATGGTAATAGGTCTTCCTCAAATGTTATCTCCATCTGAATTTTGTGAAAAGTGAAGAACCTAGACTTTGAACCATGCCAAGAATTTCATCATTTAATGTCTCTGGGGTAGATACGACTAAGGGTGTGAGTGGTACCCCTTGGATACGAGTCGTATCCTCCTCTTCCTCCCCTATCGTACCTTGAGAAACCTAGTAAGAGGAAACACTGCCCACTATATGACTTGGCCTTCCCTTAGTCATACCCAAATGGTATGAGTCATACCAAGGTGAGTCGTATAAAGGTGTCATAAAGCTTGGAGTGGACTGTTTGGGGTAAATTTGATGGATATGAGTTAGAGTTAAGTCGTACGCTTTAGATATGACTCAAAGGTGTATGGTCGTACCCTTGATAGTTTGTGTAACCTAGGGAAAGCCTTAGGTACAAGCTAGGGTAAAACACGTACCCTAGGGTACGGTTCCCTTAGTAAGTCATATAGTGAACCGGTGATACGCCCAAATTACAACTCTTCTTAGAAAGTGTAAGTGGCCATCATCATATATAGAAACCAACTAGGTTGGGGTCGAATCCCATAGGGAATACTGTGTAAACTAAGTTTTATGATTATTAATGGATGGGCTATCGAAGATTCCTACGTAACAGATTCCAATTGTAAGAATTATTGAACTCTAAAGTTCATCTATTCGTTTCTCAACCTTAGTAGATGATTACTCTTTAATTCTTTCGACTTAAAGAATGTATTGATATGTT
The DNA here is from genome assembly GCF_002878395.1 of Capsicum annuum. Lineage (NCBI taxonomy): Eukaryota > Viridiplantae > Streptophyta > Magnoliopsida > Solanales > Solanaceae > Capsicum > Capsicum annuum. Next base: position 40,291 of record NW_025826916.1, on the reverse strand, counting down.
CAATTGTTTTATCAAGTGGGTTAATCATGTTAAGGAATCAACCCTTAACCCAAAGGTTAAGGCCTTTGAGATCCTTGTAAATCTCTTGCCCAACACACACATTTCTACTCAAACAAGTGGTGTTCTTGGGCTCCCCCTTCAAGTTTGCAACCAAGAAAGATCATAATAATGAAGAGGAGTTTATATAATTTCAATTATTTACAAAACTTATGTAATCTCACAGCCCTAAACAACCCATCACATCAAGGCTCCCATAACCCTAGTTATAGGAGCTTTAGCCACACATCATAGAAGAGGAAGAAGAAGATTCCATTGTGTTTCTCATAGATAATTTGGATAATTACTTACAAAAAATATCCAAAGGATTGTTCTTGATCTCCAAAGAAGAATAATGAATAAAATGTTAAGATCCACAATATCAGCTTATTTCTCAAAGAATAGTAGGTTACAAATGCGTCCAAAGTTGAAAATGAGATAAAAGATACCTAATCTAAACCTAGACTTGGTATTTATATGTTTCCAGGTACTGGGGATTTAAAATTCAAACTTTATTATTATCGCATCATGATTGACGTTTAGGTCGATGGTCCGTCATTGTCCTGACGGTCTGTCACTTGGACCGTTACTGAGAGTCCCAAAGTCTTTTATTTTGTTTAAGAAGTGACGGTCAAGTTGATGGGCCATCAATGGTCTGACGGTCCGTCACTTGGACCGTCGCTTCATCACTTGAGGATCCACTTTCTATTTCATACTGATGGCCCGTCAGAGGTCTGATAGTTCATCACTTAGACCATCACTTGGGTTAGCCATTCTGTCTATTCTAATTAGTGTTGACGAACACCCTAACAGTTCGTCATATGGTTAACGGCCAGTCAGTTTGGCCGTCAGTTCCCTTTTTTTCTATTTCTCCAAGTTATTTCTTCAGCTAAGTCCTTAACCTGAAAACATAAAAACCCAGCATCAAATACACCATCGGTTGCTTAAAAATACACAATTACCCCTCGTAAAAGATGTAAAATGTTCTATCCAAAGCCGGAACATTAACACCCTCAACTTAAGACAATTGTTTGTCCTCAAGCAACCCAACACCATATTATATGCATTAATAAGACAATGATGGGCATTCAATTGTTCAGCTATGCATGATACAAACTCTCAACTGTTACCTAACTAATGTAACTTCAACACATCAGGATCCATATTTGGCACTAGTTCCAAATTAGCACATACATGTTCAAAGACACAACATCTCACAGAATTTAGTAAAAAACAAGTATGGCTCAGGTTGCCCTCATAGTCAAAGAATACCACCACACATTCTGCAGTTAACCTGTGAACTATAAACTAAGACTCTCACTCCCAAAAAGAAGTTACAAACACAGCATGCACACCCATAAGCTTTCACTTATCATCTAATGCTCCCTTATAGTTGATTTGCAAAGATCAAACAGGACTTTTTATGGCTTGTAATGAGGTTTTGGTGATAGGTGAGGAATGATTTTAGGGAAGTGACTTTCAAGTTCAGATTTCACTCTCTTCACCCTTAACTCATTCTCGCCATGATTATTACTTTTCTTCTTCACTTACAATCCATATCATTCAACTATACTTTCACCATATACCTTTTTTTTACATCAGCTACCCTTAAATTATGTTGTCAGTTGAGGTACACAATATCTAAATAGATCAGCGCCAAATGAAATATTTTCTTTCAACTCCCAACCTACTTATATCAAATTGTTACCTTCCCAATAGTAGCCACCCTCAACTTAGGCATTTTCCCTAAGTTAAAGTGCATGATGTCCAATACTATACTAGGGATAAAATTAGGTATTAATATCCTATTGAAAGTGAATTAAAATTATTGGGGCTGAATAAACAACAACAAAAGCTCAAAGAGGGTGCAAAGGAAAAAGTCACATATTTTTGGTGGGATTTTTATGACTAAGTGGACTACAACTGAAGGAGGCCTGCTATCCTATCCTATTAAATCAACCACAAGGTAACACAAATGAACCGAGCAAGTTCTAGTTGTACACACTATGCAATAACTACATCAAAATACTCGCACACATAAGCAATGAGCTCATACTTGTCCTACAAACTTTGGGTTCACATCATATGATCATGCTTACTTTATCTTTCTATCCTTACAGATTCAAAATGGTTGATCAATAAATATTAAGAGACAATAAAGAATTCTCATGCACAAGCATATTTATAGTATTCTGCCAGAATTCATCATCCATCCATACATACAAAAGGTGCTAAAAGAAAAGAACATAACAGTTTATAATATAATAACTGAATGATATTTATATCACGATACATAAGAAAAAAAAACATAAACAGCAACCTAAACATGTTGGTTCTAATAGATAGTGCATGAGAGTAAAGAACACAGGCAACAAAAACCCCCGTAGTGACAACAACACAAAAAGTACCCCACCCTCACTAAATAAAAATACTTTGTCCTCAAATGCATGACCAATAAGGTATAAGGGAGTGAAATACTTGCAAAGCCTTTCAGGCTAGTGAGTTGGTCAAATATACCGAGTCTTCTTTGGCCTCAGGTGCAATATCAGAGACCCCAATGGTGGTATGGGTGCTCACAACAGGTTCCTCTTGGATTAGAGGTATCTCGAATGGCATTGGATCAGGTGTGGCCTACTTTACTGGGGCTGAACTAGTTGAGACACCTGCTACTTTATCTTTAGCCTTTTTCTTTCTCTTGTCTTCATCTCTCTTCAATCACTTAGTATATTTTCTCATGTCTCTAGCTTATCTTTCCTCAGGTGTTATATCTTTTTACCTTTTTATCCTTGAAGTTTACCTGTCAATATTTCTTCAACCTGCTTACCTTTATCTTTCAGCAGCCTACCCAAAAGATTAATGAGGCCCTCATCATCATAGCTGATTATCATGAAGGATCAAAAGTAGGTTATAATGGTTGCCTTTTCAGCTCAGCAATGTCAGCCTATTCTTATCAAAACTCAGCCACAAATCTCGTAAAATCTAGAATTGATAACTCATCCAACCGCTTATTCACATGCTCCTTCGTGTCATCCATCCTGGCATGAACATTCTGATAAGGTTTGAGGGCTTACTCAATAATGCAGTCAATGAATGGCTTGAACTGCTTTGCCCATTCATTTAGATGCTTCTCAAACTTTTTTTGGGCTCTCACAGATTTGGTGAAGTTCTCTTGTGCCAGCCGGTATTCAGAATACTAAGGTGGGACAGACCCAGTGTCTTTAGTTTCTCCTACTGGGGGCATAGAAGCTAACCCTGCAGAAGCATCAGGAGGCACATAATCTGATGGCACATAAGTTGTAATCGATAATGGCATACCTATAGAGATCTCAGCCATCCCTGGGGATAGAGCTGACTGTGACTAATAGGCAGGTGTCTTATTAGCTCACATCTCATATTTTGAATCATTCTTTGTTCGCTCAGTGTCCTACCTGTAACTTTCTTGAACCTCATTGTCAAGCCCTCTGATCAAAGGCACATTTGCTTATTTGCATAGTTTCGTGATCAAACACGAGAATAGTAAAGCACTCGCCACTTTATGGGCATTAAAAAACAGCTCATCAGCAATAATATGGCTAAAATCTATCTTTAGCTCGTCAACAAGACTAGCAACCAACACTACCCTATGATTGTCTAAGTTAGTATCTCTCCTTATCGGCATCAATCGCAGTCTAACAATAGCCCACCAAAACTTAGCCCAAAAGATGAGGGATGATTTCGTAATCTACTTTTTGGTGTTATGTAACCATGATGAGTTACCATCATCAATGAAAAGCCTAGATAACCAAGGACTTTGTCTGGAGTCTCTCATAAGGCGATGCTCAAGTTTTCGTATGGCTGTCGGTACCTCATAATCAGGCCCAAATAGCATCCTGTTCAGCATGCGGGTAGAGATATCAATAGTGACCTCTCTTATAGGAACTGCTTCCCTATTTGGCAGGTCTAAAATTCTGGTACTCTTGGGATAGTCATTTTTTACCAGTTCCAAATAGTTGGCAAAAAACTCCCATATGATAATGGGATAATATGTCCCAGAAGGTTTTCTCATCTACCCCAACTCGTACTTATTAAATCGTTGCTCAAGCTTTGGGTACTCATGCATCTCGATAGTGATAATTTGGTACTCCCCTAAGATGGGCCTTTTTATCTGTCTATTTGTTGTTGGTTCAAGCCCATCAAGGTAGTGCTCTTGTACTCCTTCAATCTGCCACTGAATTATTTCTCGCATTTGAGGGTACTTGCTTTTAATCACATTAGCATCTTCAGTTTCTGATGCTTCAACTTGGCTGGGGTTTGATGTGTTAACCCCTTCCTTATTGGGGCTGGAAGTAGAACTGTTGCTGCTATCACTCTTATTCTACTCCTCAAACTGGGAGAATACTTGAGTCACTGGCTAATAAGTGTTGAAGGCAGGTACTTATTCACTATGTGTCGGTTCATCTCTACCCCTTGCTTATTGAGATCTTCCACTACCTTGGTTCGGGGGTAGTTTCTTTGCCATTTTTCCTAAACAGAGAACAAATCATCAATTTCTTTTCAAAATTAGAATGAAATAATGCTCAGAGTTGTGTTGACGGACAGTCTGACAGTTTGTCAGGGGTCTGACGATTCTGTTATCGGGGAATACTATGTATATTAACTGTTATGATTATTAATAGATGGTTCGTCAAAGATTCCAAAATAAAAGTAGGTTTGTTATTAACAGTGAAGTATGCTTGTAGCAAATCGTGTTCCAACTAATGAGTATGCTTGTAGGTTTTGATTCAATAAGAATGAATAAACTAGGATTATGTTCACCAAGATGTTACAACAGTCAAGTTTGTGAGTTATCCCGAATTCCAATGTAATAGATTCCAATTGAAAGAATTATTGAACTCTAAAGTTCATCTATTCCTTTCTCAACCTTATTAAATAATTACCCTTTAATTCTTTCAAACTTAAAGAATGTATTGATATGTTCAATTATTTTCTTAAGTAGGTTAATCCTGTTAGTGCATCAACCCTTAACCCAAAGGTTAAGGCCTTCGAGATCTTTGTAAATCTTTTTTCCCAATACACATATTTCTACTCAAACAAGTGGTGTTCTTAGACTCACCCTTCCAGTTTACAACCAAGAAAGATCATAATAATGAAGAGAAGTTTATACAATTGTAATTAGTTACAAAACTTAGAAAATCTCACAACCCTAAACAACCCAACACATCAAGGCTCCCATAACTCTAGTTATAGGAGCTTTAGCCACACATCATAGAAGAATAAGAAGATTCCATTGTGTTTCTCATAGATAATTTAGAAAATTACTTGCAAAAAAATTCAAAGGATTGTTCAAGATCTCCAAAGAAAAATAAAGAATAAAATGTCAGGATCTATAATATCAGTTTTTTTCTCAAAAAATAGTAGTTTACAAATGCCTCCAAAGTTGAAAATGAGAAAAAAGATACCAAAACTAAACCTAGACTGGTATTTATATGTTTCTCGGTACTGGGGATTTAAAATTCAAACTTTAGTATTGCCACTTCACGATTGATGGTTAGGTTGATGGCCCATCAGTGGCCTGACGGTCTGTTACTTGGACCGTTGCTGGGAGTCCCAATGTTCTTTATTCTATTTAAGAAGTGATGGTAAAGTTTATGGGCCGTCTATGGTCTGACAGTCCATCACTTAGACCATCACTTCATCTCTTTAGGGGCCACTTTCTAATTCATACTAACAGCCAGGTTGATAGTCCGACAGAGGTCTGACGGTCCATCACTTGGACCGTCACATGGGTTATCCATGATTTCCATTCTACTTAGTGTTGACGTACATGCTGACGATCCATCTTATGGTTGACAGCCCGTCAGTTTGGCCGTTAGTTCCCTTCTTTTTCCTCTATTCCAAGTTATTTCTTCAGTAAGTCCTTAACCTAAAAACATTAAAACCCAGCATCAAAGACACCATAGGTTGCTTAAAACACATAATTACCCATCGTAAAAGATGTAAAATATTTCGTCCAAAGCCAGAACATCAGTCGTACCCCTAGATGGGTTAATTTTATAGCTTTTAACTAAAGGCCTTATGGTCATTTCCTATGCCTAAAACCCTAAGTCCTCTGCTATATAAGTTCCTGTAGCCTCCTAAAAATCCATTGTTGTGGATCAAACACCCTAAATGCTCTCTCAAGCTCATCTTTGAAGGATTATAGGCTAGGTTTTCAAGAATGATCTTTAAGAGGCAAAGTGAAGTCAATATTCTTGGTGATTCAAGTTGTCTAAGGCATGTAACTCTTCCTCTTGCTAAAGAACTCTAAACCCATGTATTTTAACACTTTGATTAGTAAGTATACATGGTGGTTTTGAAATCAAATGAAAAGGGTTTTGTTGCCTAATTATGAATAATTATAATTCTTGCTTAGGCTTATGTTTATACATGTTATTGATAGTAGTTTGTGGATGTGAATGCTTGTTGTATATGGTCGAATATTTGGGTCTTGATTAACCCTAGTCTTGATAGTTTCTACCATGAAATTGGCCTTAGTAAAGGCATGTACACAAGGTACTTGTAAAAATATTTAAGTGAGATATCTAGTTACATAATGATGATGTTTTGAACTAGGGAAATGGAAAAATATGTAAGAATTCTTGATAAATGATATTGTGAAGGTAAAATAAGCCATGTATTATGCAATTGATAACTTTGTTGGTTTGATGAATAAGAAGGGGGCTAAAGTCCCTAGCATGAAAATGAACTTAAATTATGTGTTAAACATAATTGTAATATAGAACTGCTAATGAAGTGTGAATGGCTTGTAAGGGTCTTGAGGACCATAGTTTGAATTATATAATGACTTAAATTAAGGAATTGGCCTATTAAAATGGTTGAACAATGAAGGCTTCAATGAGGACCACGTGGTCATGTATGGTGTTGAATCAGCCAAATAGGTTAAAGTCCTTATGTGTGGAATTGAATAAATATAGATGCATGGACAAAAGGTTAAAGTCTCAATATCGGATAATGGTAGATGTGATGGCTTAAGGTTAAAGTCCATTGCCTAATGGAATTGCTTGTGGTTAAACTCTCTTGCACAATGTGATCTTATGAGGTCGAAGTGCCTCGCCAATTGAATTAGCTTAGGGTTAGAGTCCCCAATCTAATATGACATAAGGTTATAGTCCCTTGCCTAAAGTGCGAGCATGTGGTTAGAGTCCCTTGCTTGAATAGATGTGTGTCAGTGGTTAGAGTCCCTCACTTATATAAATGTGTGTGAGTGGTTATAGTCCCTCTCGTAAATAGATGTGTATATGGTAAGAGTCCCTTACTTAAATGGTTTTGTATGTGGTTAGATTCCCTTACATGATGATATGTGAATACGGTTAAAGTTTTATGCCTAATGAGAAATTCTTGAATCTATAAATATGGAAGGTTGGAGTCCTCCATTGCATGTATAATGAATGAGTGCTTCCAAGTGTTAATAAGACTTGCCCCCTCGGTTAGTATATGATATGTCTATATATATGGATAAGATTGTGAATTTGATTAAATATGATATATATTGACTTGTTGTTAAATTATGATACTATTTTATCCTTATTCATGAGTTACGTGCTAGCATTCCAACCGCTAACCATCTTTGGGCGCTATGTCCCCACGTGACATAGGAGTCGAAGCGTCATCTTTTCTTTATGCGCAGTGATTATGTAATCAAAGTGGTTCGTCCATTGACTATAGAGTGGTGAGCATCATTATTTTAGAAGACATTCATTCTTGGTCCTCTATCCTTAGACTTAGTCTCATTTTGACTTGGTTTGGCTATTGTTGGGGGCTTGTCCCGATATATACATTTCTAAACTTTAATTTATATAAAAGTATTATGGAAGAATGTAGACTTAGGTATATTGGTTAGTTGATAAATCTAATGAAGTGTTTAGACATGTTTAATTTATGACTTGTAGTATGTTTTTCTCTATCTCATTATATGGTCGGATTCACCTAACCCTTACGATTGATGTGATAATTATGATGGGTTATTGGGGCAACCTTCGGTTCATGTGGGCTTGAGGTGCCTATACGACATGGCCCAATTTTAGGGTATGTCAAGTTGGTATCAAAGCCTAGGTTTATGGTTAGTTGGTTGTCCATAGTACCATGTTAAGTAGATTCTCTTTTATGGGTGTGAAAAGCACCACACTTGTAAAACAGGAGCTACGAGACATTTTAGGAAATCTTTCACTTTCTTGTTTTTCATATCAAGCTATAGATTCTAAGGTTATAGATTCTTTTGATTTCTGTTTGCTACCTTTCAGATCATGCCTTTAAGGAGATCTGATACCTAGGCAAACCCTTCTGAGGGCTCTATTGATGAAGCTCGTCCAACTTTTGGAGTTTGAACCTGGGCTAGGGTTGCGGCATCCGACCATCTTTATAGGGTTCTACCTGTCCCCACTAACCCCGACTATAACAGCGACCCTCTTATTCCATTACCTCAAAGGGATGCTACAAATATTGAGTTTTATTGCTCTATCAACCTCTTGACTCAATTGGTAGCTTCTCAAGTGGAGCGTGATGCTCTGGCTACCATTTCATCTAAGTCTATAAGAATTGGCTAATTTATGAGGTTGAGCTCTCCTATGTTCTCCGATGCAAAAGTTGAGAAGGATTCTCAAGGCTTTATTGATGAAATAGAGAAGATCTTTTGAATCATGCATGCTTCGGAGATTTAGGCCATTGAGTTTTCTTCCTACCAATTGAAATATGTAACTTACCAATGGTATGAAGGGTGGGAGTTGACTAGAGAAGTTGATGCTAGTCCTTCCATGTGGGAGGATTTCTCTACAGTTTTCCTTAGCCGTTTCTCTCCTCAAGAGTTGAGAAAGCTAAAGTGAAAGAGTAGTGAACTTGAAAGAACGAAGGATTTCCATTAAAGAGTATGCCTTGAAATTCTATCAATTATCAAGGTATGCTCCCGAGATGGTTTCTATCATGAGGGGTAGAATATGTAAGTTTGTCAAGAGATTATCCTGTGAGTTAGTCCTTGAGAGCAAGGCAGCCTTGTTGATTGAGAACATGGATATTTCTAGGTTGATTGTGTATATACAACAAGTATAAGAAGAGAAAAAGAAGTAAGTTGATCTTAGTGAGAGACAAGGAAAAAAATTTAGGCCTTCGGAGCATCGTGGTGGTAATGATGGCAAATGGCCATAGAAGAAATGAGGGAGTTCGAGTTCTTTCTTCTCGGCTAGTATTTTCTCTCCTTAACTAAAGTTTTTGAGTGATTATCGAACTCAGTTTAGTGGTGGGTCCTAGGTACAGGGTGCCTAATTCCAAGATAGTGGTGTCCAGTCGGCTCCATCTCGCCCTCCTTCCAGATACTATGATTAGAGTCATCGTGGTTAGTATGAGAAGAGTAGAAATAGATATTTCTATAGTGGTCAGGTTGGGTACATATAGCGTGAGTGCCCTTTCCTAGCAGATTTTTTGGCAAATAGGTCCCCTATTGCTACTCCATCTACTCTCGCACCAAAGGGTGTAATGTCAGTCTCTGCTTTTATTTCTGGCACCGGCATTAGCTGGAACCACTTGTATGCACTTTCTACTTGCCAGGATTTTGAGGTTTCTCCCGATGTTATCATGGGTATGTTGAGACTTTTCTCCCATAATGTGTATTGTTTTCTTGATCCAGGGTCTACTCTTTCTTATGTGACATCGTATATGGCTTTGCATCTTAATTATGGTCCTCGAGAGTCTGTCGATTCATTTTTCTATTTCTACTCCATTTGTAGACCCTGTGATTGTTAGAAGGGTCTATAAGAGGTGTGTAATATCAGTTGATGGTAGACATACTCTTGGAGACTTGATAGAGTTGAACATGGTCGATTTCGATATCATTCTAGGAATGGATTTGTTGTACTCTTTCATTGTTGCTTTAGATTGTTGGACCTGTAGAGTTATTTTCAAATTCCCCAATGAGCCAGTCATTGAATGGGAATTGGTTCCCTAATGCCTAAAGAAAGGTTTATTTCTTATAGAAGATTCATGGAGTGTTTCTCTACTATAGCTGCCCCATTGACCAAATTGACACATAAAAAGGTTAAGTTCTTATGGTCTGATGTGTGTGAGGGTAGTTTTGAGAATTTAAAAGCTAAATTGACTTCGTCTCTGGTTTCGATCGTACCCGAAGGTAGTGATGGTTTTATGGTATATTATGATGTTTCTCGTGTCGGTCTCGATTGTGTTTTGATGCAATATAGTATGGTGGTGGCTTATGCTTCTAGGCAATTGAATTTTCATAAGAAGAACAACCCTACTCATGACCTAGATTTGTTAGTCATGGTTTTTTTAGTAAAGATTTGGCGACATTATCTTTATGAGGTTCATATCGATATCTTTTTCGATCATAAGAGTACAATATGTGTTTACTCAAAAGATGTTAAATCTCCGATAAAGAAGGTGGCTTAAGTTATTGAAAGACTATGATATGTGTCTTCATTACTATCCCGATAAGGCGAATGTAGTCACCGATGCTCTTAGTAGATTGTCCATGAAAAGTTTGGCATATGCAAATAAGGATAAGCAGGAATTGGTGAAGGACATTCACCATTTGGATAATCTTAGAGTTTGACTTGTGGACTTTGAGAATAGTGGTGCATTTGTGCTTTTGGTATCTCAGTTGTCTCTTGTTGTTGAGATAAAGGAAAAGCAAGCAATGGACCCCGACTTGATGAAGATCAAGAGTAATGTAGGTCAACACAAAGTTACGGACTTTGTAATTGGTGGTGATGGTATCTTGAGATACCAAGGTAGGCTATGTGTTCCTGATGTTGATGGATTGAGGGAAAGGGTCATGGACGGTCTCATGAATCTCGATATGCTATACATCCTGGTTCTACCAAAATGTATCACGATATTAGAGAGTTCTATTTGTGGAGCAATATGAAACATGATGTGGCTAGATATGTGGCCAAGTGTATGATATGTCAACAAGTAAAAATTAAGACAATGAGGCCCAGTGAGTTGTACCAAGAAATCGTGTTGCCGAAATAAAAGTGGGAGATAATTAATATAGACTTCATTACTGGTCTTCTTAGATCCCGAAATCAATATGATTCTATTTAGTTCATTATTGATAGAATGACCAAGTATGCTCACTTCTTGCCCATGAGGACTAATTATTTAGTGAAAGATTATGATAAGTTGTATCTTACGGAGATCATGAAGTTGCATGATGCTCTAATCTCTACATTTTGGACCATGGTCCTCCATTTTATCCTACTTTTGGAAGTTGTTCTAAAAGGGTTCGGGTACTAGAGTGAGCCTTAGTACCATTTTCCACCCGCAAATGGATGGGCAAGCAAAACGGACCATCCAAATATTGGAGGACATGTTACAGCCTTATGTGATTAGTTATGGTGGTAGCCGGTATGACCACTTACCTTTGATTAAATTCATCTAAAATAAGTTACCGCACTAGTATTGGCATGGCCCCTTTTGATGCATTGCATGGTAGTAGATGTCGATCTCCCATTAGATGGTACAAAGTTGGTGAGTGTAAATTACTTGGCCCCAATTTAGTCCACCAAGCCTTAGAGAAGGTGAAGGTGCTTCGTGATAGATTAAAAACCGCTCTAAGTCACCAAAATTCCTATGCAAATGTAAGGCAAAGGGACTTAGAGTTTAGTGTTGGCGATTGGGTAGTCTTAAAAGTAACTCCCATGAAGAAAGTGATGCAGTTTGGTAAGAAGGGGAAGCTTAGTCCCCAGAATATTGGTCCCTAGTTGATAGTGAAGAGGGTTGGCAATATTCCCTATGAGTTGGAGTTTCCTTCTAGTATGAACTCCATTCACCCAATTTTTTATGTCTCTATGTTACAAAAATATGTGGGTGACCCTTCATTGGTTGTTTCTTTGGAAAATGTTAGTATTTTGGACTCTTTGTCCTGTGAGGAGATCCCGGTGAGAAACTTAGATTGGCAAGTTCACTAGTTGTGAATGAAAGAGGTGGCATCAATGAGGTTATATAGAGAAACCAAAAGTCCGAGAAAGCTACTTGGGAAGTGGAAGAGGACATGAAGTCCAAGTATCCGTATTTGTTTCCTGTTCTGGAAACTTAGGATGGAGGTATGTGTTGATCTCCTTGCTTTGATTTATGTCTTTAATAAACAATGGGTTAAAGTCCCCAATTTGTTGAGTAATTTTTGTCGTGTTAGACCATGGGTTTATGTCCCTAAGGTTTTGAAATTATGTATGTTTTGTTATGATAGGTTTAAGTCCCTAGTATCTTGAGTTGATTCATGTCGTTGGTAAGTGATGGATACGAGTTCCTAATCCTTGAATTGAGTAAGTATCCTTGATAAGTTGATGGGTTGAAGTCCCTAGGTTGTGAAATGAGTATGTATTGATAAGTAAGGGGTTTAAGTCCCCAAGCTTTTAAATGAACAAGTGTCTTTGATAAATAATGGGTTTAAGTCCCATAGTCGATGAAGTTAGTGATTGAATGATAATGAGCATGATATATGTTGTGGTGTATCCTTGTTGTATGCTTGTTCTAACTTGTTCATGGGTTGGTTTGATATAATGTGTGTTTATTGCTTGCCTTACCCATCATTTGCGGATGAATGACCCAAGTGGGGGAGAATTAAAACACCTAGACTTTGAACCATGCCAAGAATTTCATCATTTGATGTCTCTGGGATGGATACGACTAGGGGTGTGAGTCATACCCCTTGGATACGAGTCGTACCTCCTCTTCCTCCCCTCTTGTACCTTAAGCATCCTAGTAGGAGAATACACTGCCCACTATACGACTTGGGCTCTCCTTAGTCATACCCAGAGGGTACGAGTCATACCAAGGTGATCCGTATATAGGTGTATTCAAGCTTGGAGTAGACTATTTAGGGTACGATTGATCGATATGAGTTAGGGTTGAGTCGTACCCTTTGGATATGACTCAAAGATGTATGGTCGTACCATTGATAGCGTGTGTGAGCTAGGATAATACTAGGGTATGGGATAGTGTACAACTCGTACTCTAGGGTACGGTTTCCTTGGTAACTCGTATAGTGAGTCGTACCCTTGGATGGGTTCATTTTTCAGCTTTTAACTAAGGTCCTTATGGTCATTTCTCATGCCTAAAACCCTATGTCCTCTCACTATATAAGTGCTTGTAGCCTCTTAAACATCCATTTTTATGGATCAAACACCTTAAATACTCTTTCAAGCTTGTCTTTGAAGCATTGGAGGCTAGGATTTCAAGGGTGATCTTCAAGAGGCAAAGTGAAGTCAATATTCTTGGTGATTCAAGTTGTCTAAGGCATGTAAATCTTCCCTTTGATAAATAACTCTAAACCCATGCATTTTACACTTTGATTAGTAAGTGTATATGGTGGTTTTGAAATCAAATGAAAAGGGTTTTGTTACCTAATGATGAATAATGATGATTCTTCCTTAGACTTATGTTTATACATGTTATTGATGGTAGTTTGCACATGTGAATACTTGTTGTATGTGGTTGAATATGTGGGTCTTGAGTAACCCTAGTCTTGATGATTTCTACTATGAAATTGGCCTTGGTAAAGGCAGGTACACAAGGTGCTTGTGAAAATGTCTAAGTGAGATTTGGAGTTATATGATGATGATATTTTGAACTAGGGCAATGGTCCAATATGTATAAATACTTGATAAATATTATTGTAAATGTAAAATGAGCCATGTATTGTGTAATTGATGACCTTGATTGTTTGATGAATAAGAAGGGGGTTAAAGTCCCTAACATAAAAATGAACTTGAATTATGTGTTGAATTAAATTATGGTATAGAATTGCTAATGAAGCGTGAATGGCTTGTAAGGGTCTTGAGGACCATAGTTTGAATTGTATGATGAGTTGAATTAAGGCATTGTCCTACTGAAATGGTTGAGCAATGAAGGCTTCCATAAGGACCATGTGGTCATGTATGGTGTTGAATTAGCTAATAGGTTAAAGTCCTTATGTGTGGAATTGAATGTATGTGGATGCATGGACAAATGGCTAGAGTCCCAATGTCAGCTAACGATAGTCGTGATGGCTTGAGGTTAAAGTCCCCTGCCTAATGGAATCTCTTATGATTAAAGTCCCTTGCATAATGAGATCTCATAAGGTCAAAGTGTCTTGCTAATTGAATTGGCTTGGGGTTAAAGTCCACTATCTAATATGGCATGATCTTAGAGTCCCTTACCTAATGTGTGAGCAAGTGATTAGAGTCCGTTGCTTGAATGGATGTGTATGAGTGGTTAGAGTCCCTCACTTATATGAATGTGTGTGAGTGGTTAGAGTCCATCCCTTAAATGGATGTGTATGTGGTTAGAGTCACTCACTTAAGTGGTTGTGTATGTGGTTAGAGTCCCTTACTTGATGATATGTGAATATGGTTAAAGTCTTATGCCTAATGAGAAATTCTTGAATCTATAAGTGTGGAAGGTTGGAGTCCTCCATTGTATGCATGATGAATGAGTGCTTCAAAGTATTGATAAGACTTGCCCCCTTGGTTAGCATGTTATATGTCTATATGTATGGATAAGGTTGTGAATATGATTGAATATGATATATATTGACTTGTTATTAAATTATGATGTTATTTTATCCTTATCCTTGAGTTACATGCTAGCATTCCAACCGCTAACCATCTCCGGACGCTATGTCCCTAAGCGATATAGGGGTCGGAGCATCATCTTCTCTTCATGCGCAGTGATTAGGTAATCAAATTGGTTCATGCATTGACTATGGAGTGGTGAGCTTCCTTATTTAGGAAGATATTTATTCTTGGTCCCCTATCTTTAGACTTAGTCTCATTTTGACTTGCTTTGACTATTGTCGGGGGCTTGTCCCAACATATACATTTCTAAACATCAGTTTGTATAGAGGTATTGTGGATGACTGTGCACTTGGCTATATTGGTTAGTTGATGAATTTAATGAAGCGTTTCGACATTTTTAAGTTATGACTTGTAGTATGTTTTCTGCTATCTTATTATATGGTCGGGATTTACCCGACCCTTGTGATTGATGTGATGATTGGGATAGGTTATCGGGGCAACCTCTGGTTCATGTGGGCTTGCGATGCCCATATGAGATGGCCAGATTTTGGGGCGTGTCAATAAGTGTATGGTTAGTAGCAGTCTCTCAACTATTTTCCACAAAAGAGTTCATGAAAATCAAATATGGCAATTGAAATTTTCCATTCTGATATTTATGGATGGAAAATACCATCTTCTAAAGGAGGTAAAAGTTACATAATCTCCTTCATTCATTATTTTACTCTGAAAATTTGGGTATATTTTTTGCAGGTAAAATCTGAAGCTTCTGAAGCTTTTTAAAGCTTTAAAATACTTGTTGAGAAAGAAATTGGCTTTCCGATAATAGTTCTTCAGTCATATCGTAGGGGAAAATATAACTCACATAAATTTGCAAACTTTTATAAGTTTCATGGAAGCAAGAGGCAACTTACAATAGCCTACTCGCTCCAATAAAATGGGGTCTATGAAAGAAAAAGTTGCACTATTATGAACATGGTGTGGATCATTTTGACAAGCAGTAGCATTTCATAAAGTTTTTTGCCTGAAGCAGTCAATTAAAGTATTCAAATCCTGAATAGATGCCCCATATTTGTTGTTAAAAATATGATGCGGATAAAACATAAAGCAAAATATGACCAACCATAGATCACTTCAAAATATTTAGGTACATTGCATACACCCATATTCCTATCAAAAGAGAAAGAATCTAGAAGACAAGAAAGAGAAACATATTTTTCTCGGTGTTAGTGATCAATCAAAAGCTTACAAGCTTTATAATCCTACCACTAAGAAAATATTGATTAGCCAGGATGTCATTTTTAACCAAAATTAGTTTTGATCATGGAACAAAACTTTTATAGGAGAACAAATTCCCATTTATTTTGATGGAGAAGACGATGAATGAGCAATTCAACTACAGCAGGTCCAGTAGTTGCTCAAGACAATAATTCTGGAAGTTTTGAAACTTCACCAATTATGGGTGAGCAGATAGAAGTTATAGATGATTCACGTGCCCTTCGTGTTCTAAGAATGCCAGCATGGATAAAAGATTATGAGGTAAGAGGAATTTATCAATCTGAAGATCCTCTCACTTATTTTGCTCTATTTACAGATTATTATTCAGTAAATTTTAAAAGTTATATCAAAGATGAAAAATGGCGAAAGAAAATGGATGATGAAATTGCCGCCATTGAAAAAATGATACATGAGAGCTTCCTGATCTGCAAGTAGGACACAAAATGATTAGAATAAAATGGGTCTACAAAACTAAACTAAATGATAATGGGGAGATTGACAAATACAAGGTGTGGTTGGTAGTGAAAGGCTACAAACAAGAATTCAGAGTGAATTATAGAGAAGGTTTTTCTCCTATTGTCAGACTTGATACTAGAAAATTGGTAATTGCATTGGCTACTCAAAATTCATAGCCTATCTGTCAATTGGATGTGAAGTCTACTTATCTACATGGAGACTTACAAGAACAGGTATTTATTGAACAACTTTCTGGTTATGTTATGATTGATGAAGAGCATACTACTTTTCTATATGGAGACTTTCGAGAACAATTATTTATTGAACAATCTTCTCGTTATGTAAGATTGATGAAGAGCATAAAGTTTACAGATTAAAAAAAGGGTATTATGGACTAAAACAAGCACCTAGGGCTTGGTATAGTCGTACAGATGCTTTCTTTCAAAAGAAGGATTTTCAAAAATGTCCACTCTATATACTAAGAGTGAGGATGGAGGAAGAATGTTGATTATGTGATTATATGTATATAATTTCATTTATACGGGAAATAATAGAGTCGTGTTTGAAAAGTTTAAAAAAGTCTATGATGTTTGAGTTTGATAAAGGTCTATGATGTTTGAGTTTGATAAGTCTGATCTTGCAATGTTGCATTACTTTCTTGCATAAAAATAGTAAAATTAGATAATGGAATATTTTTTATTCAAAAAAAGAATGTGTGAGAAATTTTAGATAGGTTTTAGATGAGCAATTGCAATCATGTCACTTCACTATTAAAAGTTGGCTTGAAGCTTACGAAAGGATATTGAAGGAAAAAGGATCGATGTCACCTTTTTAAACAAATTGTGAAAAGATTAATGTATTTGACATCAATGAGGCCAGATATGTCACATCTTATAGGTCTCATTAGCAGATTCTTGGAGAATCCAAAAAAATTACATTTGTTCGCTTCATAAAGGATCTTTCGATACCTAAAAGTCACTATAGGTTTGGATTGTTCTACAAAAGGGGTGAAAAGACTGATCTGATTAGGTTTTCTATTAGGGATTATGCTGGAGACTTGGATGATCAGAAGAGTACTTCACGCTATGCATTTATGCTGAGTTCAGGTGTAGTCTCATGGTCATCAAAGAATCAGCCAATCGTTATTTTGCGAACAACTTCAACTTTCTTGTTGCTACTGCATGTGCCTCGCAAGCCATTTGGATTAGAAATATTCTTACTAAGCTGAATTTCAAGCAACAACAGTTCTGCTATAAGGTTATCAGAAAATCCAACATTTTACCGGATAAGCAAGCATATTGATGTAAGGTTTCATTATTTAAGAGATATCACTGAAGATGGAATAATTGATCTTGTCTACTATAGAAATGAAGATCAGACTACTGACATTTTCACCAAGTCCCTCAAATATGCATTACTTGTGAACCTTAGGAAATTAATTGGAGTTTGTTCCTTTGTGGATGCGACTTCAGAGAATTAAATTGAATGTTCGAGAACATCAGTTTAAGGAAGAAAATATTGAAACAAGTGATATGTTTTAAATTGTTAGTTGCTATCCTAATTTATAGGAGTTTGTTGGTAGTAAAGTTCTATTTCTTAGGTGCAGTTCTGTTTCTAGAGTTTGATTTGCAGTAGGCAATTTTTTTTTTAACCAAAGATGCGCAATTCTATTTTCTAAAATCAAGAGACTCTTATGCTTTACAAAGTTTATGTAAAACATAAGAAGTTATTATGTGTAGAATATATTATGTTTTACACATTTTTTTTTAAAAAAAGAAAAGCAGTGTATCATCAAAACAACAACTTTATCTCAGCTTTAATCAAATCATGCAAATTATATTAAAAAGTTACAATTTATATAAATTTTATTAAACTTCTGAAGGAATTAACGAATTATTTAAACTTCTATTCAGTGTCTCATGGTGGAAAGCACTCATTCCTATTAAATCATCTCCTTATATTTCTCTATTTACCATCTAAGAAGGGAAAATACATACAAGATAGTAAGTGACGGAAAATTTTCCATTGAACGAGGCAGTTAACCACTTAAATTGTTCCCAGATAAGTCCCTCCAAAATAAGAACATGAAGGCAAAAATACAAACAACACTAAGAAAAATAGTTTATATAAATCAGTTAGGTGAAATTGGTAAAGCTAGGGGTATGGGTAAAGGGATGGGGACCGGTTAGGTGAGATTATTTATATAAATCATAATAAAAAATTATAATTTACATAAATCGTATATGATTTAACTGAAGTTGACATAAAGCTGGTGATTCAAAAATACATTACTTTTATTTTATTTTCGTATAAAACATAAAAAATTTGTAAAACCTAATAAATTATTACGTTTTACAAAAAAATTGTAAAATGTAAATTTTTTTTACTATTTATAAAAAGTGTTTTCACTGTACATCTCTGTTACTTTATCGTTAAAAAGAGATAAAACGTAATAATTTATTACGTTTATCCTATTTAGATAAGTGATTTATTTTGGTCACTTTATTCATATCTTGACTTATTGTGATCCCGAATTCACATGACATACTCTGTTTCACGTAGTATCTCTCATTTTTCTTTGTACAAAAAGATATGCTTATCAATGGAGACAATAGCCATCATCATCCATCATTGCTCTCTGCTACTTACTCATTTCATGTGCCATTACCCCTCTGATTTCCTTAAGGTAAGATTAGAGCTATCAAAATGGGTTGACCCAACCCAACTCAGTGCAAGCCTCTCGGGCCAAAGAATTTGATGGGCTAAAACGGGCCAACCCTTCACTTTGAGAGTGCATCATGCAAAGATTAATAATATACAAATGATAAATACGATAAATCAGATAACAAAAAAAGATATACTAAAAACATGATTATTATCTAATTTGACCAATTGACCTATATATGAAAACTTAATATAAAAAAAAACATAAAAACAATTACAAAGAAAATTTTCCCCTAAACAAGATTCTTTTAATGACTACATTGTGGATGTTATTGTGTTGTTGATATGAAAAGAGAGGTGTAACATTTATAGAGGTCCAAAACCTTTCCTCCATGAAAGAGGCTAACCAAATATGAAAGAGTTTTATATTTTTCATTTAGGAAAAATAAAAGTAATTATGGTATTACTTTTATTTTTCTTCCAATAAAAATAAAATTCAAATTTGGTAAGAAAATGAGTACAAAAAAACTAACAAGTCTCCGTTTTTTTGCTTGACTTTTTTGACATAATTATTTGATCTGCCTTCTTCAGCTATATGATCTTCATTTTTTACATAATCTTCATCAGTGCTGCTTGTCATGGTTAAAAATAAAGTTTAAAATATTATAATTAAAAATAAATTAAAAATTTTTATTTTATTTTTATTTTTAAAGATGTAGCAAGAATGTTAAAAATATGGTCGAAACTTTTTCTCCACATGCAGTTGGACAAAAAATTTAATTATCATAAATCGGTTGCATCTTAATTTCAAACCGCTTTGAA
Organism: Capsicum annuum; assembly: GCF_002878395.1. Lineage (NCBI taxonomy): Eukaryota > Viridiplantae > Streptophyta > Magnoliopsida > Solanales > Solanaceae > Capsicum > Capsicum annuum. Next base: position 20,498 of record NW_025826916.1, on the reverse strand, counting down.
CCTGTCTGTAATCTCGTTTCATCAAACTATTGGACCTTTGAATTGTAAACTCTGATACCAATTGTTGGGTTCGATATTGAGGGTGCGTCATGCGGAAGCTGATAGTTTGAAAATCATAGAAAAACTATTAGAGAGAAAATCTCCCCCTAAACAAGACTCTTTTACCGACTACATTGTAAATACAATTGTGTTGTTAGTACGAGAAGATGGGATTTTCTATTTTTCTACAGGTCCAAAAAATTTTCTCCAAAAAATAAGTTAACCAAATATAGAAGAGTTTTATATTTTATTTTATGAAAAATACAAATAATTATGATAAATAAAATTCAAATATAATAAGAAAATCAAAGTAAAAATCATAACAATTCTAACCACTCTAATAGCTCTTCCTACACTGATACCACCAAGAGAGCATGGACAACACTTGGACAATGTAATGAGAGGGTCCAAATAAGGATAAAACATAACTATGCTATTATGTAATACATGATTTTTGAGTTTAACTTAGAGGGTGTTTGGATGGGCTTAAAAGCTGGTCAGAACAGCTTTTAAGCCATTTTTATTTTTTGAAGTGTTTGACAACTTCAAAAACTGCTTTAAAAGGTCAAAAATTGCTCTTTTTAAGCCAAAAACCAAAAGCACCTTCACCCCTACTTTTTATTTTTGGCTTATAAGTCATTCTAGTTTGACCAAATAAAAGACATATTTATTCCTTGTAATTCTCACGTATTTCAAAATTGTCATCATGTTTGTCTTAAAACATTTGTTCTCTTCTACCATTTTTGTGTTTTCTCTCTATTTTGTGTTTCTCTCTTCATGTTTATATTTTTCTCTTCATTTTGTGTCGTTATTTCTTTTTTTAATGGGTTGTTAGCAATTTGATGCTTATGGAATTTATGAGGAATTGAGAAGAATTATTTTTTTGGTAGTTTATTTGACTGAAACAATAAATTTTAATGTATCATTAGTATGTGAGTGTATGTTACTACTAGGTGGGTGACCTATTTCTTATTTCTTAGTTCCTATTTTTCTTATTCTGTGTTGCTCTTATTTTTCGTAACTCATATTTCTTTGATTTTTATTTTATTATCTCTTATTCTTTATTTCGGTTATGTCATCCATCCCCTTATTTACTGTCCTTTATCTTAAGTCGGGGGTCTATCGAAAACAACCTCTCTACCTCTTCGAAGGTAGCGGTATGGACTGCGTACATCTTACCCTCCCCAGACCCCACGTTGTGGAAATACACTAAGTTTGTTGTTTTTGTTAGCAATTCAACTTCATTTTAGACGACTTTTGTTCAATTTTCTTAAAAAAAATGGAAAATCAATAAACCTATTTAACTGAAACAATAATTTTTGCTCCTTTTTGAATGTTTTGGTTTAATTTTCAGAAGAAAAAAATCTTGTAAAATAAAAATGGGTTAATTAGTGTGGCAAAATTCACAAAGAAAACGAACCCATATAGATGAAACAACAAATTTTGCTCCTTTTTGGATCTCTTTTATTCAATTTTAAGATGAAAAATGGAGCACAAGTAACTTATTTATTCATGAAATTTTCTTTAAAAATAAATGTATTAAGTAGTTTATACTGAAATTGAATTAAAATATAAATTAATTTAAATTTAAATTATTTTAAAAATAAAAATCTAATAATAATTAATTTTACATAATGTTAACACTATAGGGGTATTTCAGATATTTTGATTAAAAAAAAGTGCTTAACAACAATTGTCTATCAAATATATCAATAATTTTTTTCCAGCTTTAACACTTTTATCCAAACACATAACTGCTTATTTTTTAAATAAGTTTCAGCACTTTCAAAAATACTTATAAAATGCTTTTTAAAAGCTATTTTTTCAGTCTATCCAAACGGCTCTTATAGGGGGTTTGGGAGTGCTTATAAGTTGGTCGAAACAACTTATAAGCACTTTTTTGCTTATATTAGTGTTTGGCAAAATTTTAAGTGGCTTAAAATAAGTTGATTTTGACTTTTTAAAGCTAAAATCAATAAGCAGCCTAATAGGTGCTTATTTTTTTAGAATTTAAAGTTGACTAACAAAATTACCATCCTATCCCTTGCAATTATAAGTTATTCCTATTTTACCCTTACCCTAATTCTCCTTTTCTACCTTTAGCACACTTACAATTCCAATATTTGCTTCCACTATAATTGCACCTTAATGATACGCATCTCATTTCAATCTCTTAAAAAGAAAAAAAATCTTATTTAAAAGTGATTCAAACCTAAATAATCTAAAACCTAATAGCTATTTAGATTTTATAAAAAGCATGACTTTTTTTATTTATAAGGAAATTTTTCCTTTTAAAAAAAAAAAAGAACATATTTTTTTTTTCTAAAAGAAAAAATACTTTAGTACACTTACGGTTTTATTTTGGGAAGAACGTGATTTAAATAAAAAAATTACTTTAGTAAACTTAAGATTTTATTTTGGGAAGGTTAAGTATTTTTTCCCTAAAAATTTAATAAAAGGTGTTGCTGATTTTTTCTTCAAAAATTTAAAATAAGATTTTTTTTTTTTGAAACTTTATGGCAGTTAGTTGATTTTTGTGTTTTATAAGGAAAAGTTTTTAAAAGATATTTTTCTTTTATATATAGGATTTTTTAATTTTAGATATTATAATATAATGATATAATAATAAAAAAATATTATAAAATGATAATTTTGTCTAAAGCATAAACGTTTAATGAAGGGTAAAAAGTTCAAATCACATTTTTAAGGATCTTCACACTTTTAATTATATATATATATATATATGTATGTATATATATAAGTATATATATATATATATATATATATATATATGTATGTATGTATGTATGTATTAAAATATATATTAATTTTAATTTGAATCATTTTAGCAAAAAAAATTAATAACAATCAAATTTATATATTATTAACAGCTATAAGGGTATTTCAGTTATTTTAATAAAAAAAAGTGCTTAAAAGTATTATTTACTAAATACATCAATAATTTTTTATAAGTTTCAACACTTTCATCCAAACACTTAACCGCTTATTTTTAAAATAAATTCACCACTTTTAAAAACGCTTTTTTTCAGCTTATCCAAACAGGTTCTTAATCTGTAAAGCTAGTTTAGTTTGAATGAAAGTATTGCCCGAATTCATAAAAATTAAAACGTCTGTACCTACTCTAACCCACTCTTAACACCACTGTAATCATTTGTCCGTGAACCCATTTTCAAAGACCGTCAAAATCAAATCTTCTCCTTTACTCAACTCTGTCAACAAAGCAACAGAAAAGGAAAGTAGAAAGGGACTTCTTGTCTCCTCTTTCTTTTCCTACTCACTTCCTCTCTTTTGTTCCTGTGATGCAACTGTTTCATGTGGACAATATTCTCTATTGCCTTCTCCTCAGTCCCTTCAATTCAGTGATTCAGTTCCAGACTTAAGTAGTTTTTGGCAAATTCTTTGGTATTTAAGGCACTTATCTCTAGCATTTAGCTCTTCTTTAATGGAGCTGCATTGGTGTTCCTATTCATGGACGTTTCTTCTGTCTTCATCACAGTTGCTTTCTGCTATCCTGAAGGTACACTATAACCAGAGGCAGATCCAAAATTTTATCCTGATGACTTCACCTATAAAATTCTTTGTACTATACTCATTCTACTTTCAAAATTACTGCACATATATGTCTCTAACTATCACTCATCCAATTTATCTCTTGGTTTTACTACTTCTGTCTTTTCTGGCTTGTGTAAAGTTGAAGTTATGTTTGCATGTTTGTATGTGCTCAGTAGTCATTGTATTACAAGAAAATGGATGGTTTGAGGTAGAATCTTGCTTGTTAGTGAATGTGCAGGATTCTTGAGCTCATCTTGTGGTGGAAGTACTACCTATGTTGATTCCTCCAACATTACATGGACACCAGATGGTGCTTATATCTCAGTTGGTAACATGACTACTGTTGATTTTCTTGAGGATTCCTCCTCCTCTACTCTCCCAGTTAGGTTCTTTCCTGATTCTCCAATTAGAAACTGTTATAAGATTCCACTGAAGAATGTGTCATCCCTGGTCCTTGTTAGGACCCAGTTTGTGTATAAGAATTATGACGGACATAATAAGCCACCTGCATTCTCTGTTTCTCGTGGGAGGGCTATTACACCGCTGTCAATCTTACTAATACCGATCCATGGATTGAAGAGTTTGTTAGGTTCAATTGGTGTGAATGGAATATGATAAGTTGCTTGGAAGGGACACAACTTTTCGAGTAAAAGACACAACTCTTTGAGTAAAAGACACACTATTTCGGGAAAAGGTATGACTGTTTGGATGATTGTGGCTGTTCTAAAAGGACAAACTCTTTCGAATGGACATACATGACTGTTTAGAAAGGATACACCTTTCCGGTGAACCATTGCCACCTTTCGGGAGGGGCACTTAATGGCTATAAAAACCTGCGTTTTTCCACAGGTTTAGTATGAATTTTTCTGCACTTGCAAATATTTCTTGTCTTCTAAAATATTCCGTGTGATCATCTAACTGTTGAGTGAGTTCGAAGAGAATCCGATCGTTTGAGGTACCACTACAGTCGGATTGTTAAGCCATTTTATCCTGGGAGGAAAATTCCGCAACCTCGGGTACTTGAGGGGAATTATTTCCTTAAGGACACTCCGTGAATTCGGAGAACTTGGCTTTTTCTGCTTTATTTAATTTTCTTTGAAATACTGAAAACACACTTCTTTGAAAGGTCATTTTTTATCGTGTGTTGAAGGTGTTGAAAACTTCATAAATGTTCTTGATTTATTCTTGAACTTGTGTTGAAGTTGTTTTGCCAAAATACAGATTTTTGTATACTCGAAAACAACAATCTTAAGGAAATAATTGAAAAAAAAATATTTTTATTTTGCTTGTTTGGTGAAATTTTCTCACTAAAGTGTTTTTTTCCATAATCTGTATTGTTTAGTTTCTGGAGATTAAAGCTTTAAGCTTTCTACTCCGTTTGAACTTAACAAGTGATTTGAAGAAATTAAATCTTCATTACAAGTTAGAGGTCATTCGGTTGACGATTGGAAGTCATAAAAACTTCATCGTTAAACTAGAAACAAGGGGTGTTTAAAGTTGCTGCAACTTTATAGGTAGTATTTTAATATGCTAAAATTTACTGTCTTGTTGTGATAGGAAGATGACTACTGACAGTGGAGTGAATGATACTGCAACGATGGTGGCAGCAACTAATGTTGCCACAACGAGTCGTATGAGTGCTCCGCAGGCAATGGCACTAGCGGAGAAACTCGAAAAATTCATGGGTGTTGATTTCAAAAAGTGGCAACAGAAGATGTTCTACTACCTTACAACTTTAAGTCTTCAAAGATTCACATCTGAAGATGCTCCAGAGGTGCCCGAGAGAACTTCGGACTAGGAGAAATTTATCATTATGGAGGCGTGGAAACACTCCGATTTCCTATACAGGAATTACATTCTAAATGGCCTCCAAGATGAACTATACAATGTGTATAGTGGAATGAAGACGGTAAAAGAGTTGTGGGGTGCTCTAGAAATAAATACAAGACCGAGGATGCTGAAACTAAAAAGTTCTTTGTTGCAAGATTCTTTGAGTTTAAAATGATTGATAGCAAGTCTGTTGTATCTCAAGTCCAGGAACTGCAAGTGATCATCCACGATCTCCTCGCAGAAGGTATGAGTTTGATGAATACCTTAGTCGAATGTATTAAAATGTTCTTGATGGTCACATAAACTTTATTGTAGGTTTGATCGTGAACGAGGTGTTTCAAGTCGCGGCGATAATAGTGAAGTTACCACCTATGTAGAAGGACTTCAAGAACTACTTAAAACATAAGCGAAAGGAGATGTCAGTCGAAGATCTTATAGTAAGACTGCGCATTGAAAAAGATAACAAAGCCGCGGAAAGAAGGTCGAAAGGAAACTCTGCAATAAGTGGAGCAAGTATTGTAGAAGACGACCACAACAACTCTAAAAAACGAAAGAAAGCTGGACAGGAAAGCAATCAACCTAAAAAGAAATTCAAGGAAAAATGCTTTAACTGTGGCAAGATTGGCCACAAGTCAACAGATTGTCGTGCCCCAAAAAAAGACAAAAAGAAGGACCAAGCAAATATGACTGAATCCAAGAAAAAAGTGGACGATCTGTGTGTCATGCTATCCGAATGCAACTTGGTGGGAAATCCTCGAGAGTGGTGGATGGATTCCGGTGCCACCCATCACGTTTGCGCAAATAAAGAGTTGTTTGCTGCTTTTGCTCCAGCTCAAGGCGAAGAAAAGATATATATGGACAACTCCGCAATTGCAAAGGTTGAAGGAATAAGAAAAGCCTGCCTGAAAATGACATCAGGCAAAGTGTTGACTTTGAACAATGTCCTGTATGTACCGAAGTTATGGAAGAACTTGATTTCTGTATTACTTCTTGACAAAAATGGATTCAAATGTGTATTTGTGTCCGAAAAAATTGTATTTAGTAAAGGAGAAGTGTATGTAGGAAAAGGTTACCTCACTGAGGGCCTATTCAAAATGAATGTTACGAATGTTGAAAAAAATAAAAGTTCAGTTTCTTCTTACTTGCTTGAATCTAATGATTTGTGGCATGAATGATTAGGACATGTCAATTATAAAACATTGCGAAAACTAATTAACTTAGAAGTTTTGCCAATAAATCAAAATGTCAAACGTGTGTGAATCAAAGTATGCTAAGAAGCTGTATAAGTCCGTTGAAAGGAATTCCAATCCCTTAGACTTAATACACACTGACATTTGTGATATGAAGTCAACACCATCTCGTGGTGGGAAAAAGTATTTTATAGCTTTTATTGACGATTGCACTAGATATTGTTATGCCTATTTGCTAAACAGTAAGGATGAAGCAATAGATGCGTTTAGGCAATATAAAATAAAACTTGAAAATCAGTTAGAGAAAAAGATCAAAACTATAAGAAGTGATAGGGGCAGAGAATATGAATCTCCTTTTACGAAAATATTTTTAGAGAATGCAATTGTCCATCAAACTACGGCCCCGTATTCACCTCAATCTAATAGAATTACGGAAAGAAAAATCAAACCTTGAAGGAAATAATGAATGTTTTATTTATAAGTTCAGGTTTACCGCAAAACTTGTGAGGAGAAGCTATTTGTACAGCTAATTGAATACTCAATAGAGTGCTCCATAGTAAGACACAATCAATTCCATATGAAAAATGGAAAGGAAGGAAACCCAACTTGAAATATTTCAAAGTGTGGGGGTGTCTAGCAAAAGTCCAAGTTTCTATGCCTAAAAGGGTAAAGATAGGACCTAAAATGGTGGACTACGAGTTCATAGGATATGCTAAAGTAGCAAAGCATGTCGGTTTTGGTTCATAAATCCGAACATTCAGATATCAGTAAAAATATGGTAATTGAATCAGATAATTCTGAATTCTTTGAACACGTTTATCCATATAAAACTAGACATAAATAGTCTAGTGGGGGTCTAAATGACCTCGAGATGAACCAACTGAGGATGTACATAATGATGAGAATCCAAAACGTAGTACATATCAAAGAACGTCAACTTCGTTTGGATCGAATTTTGTAACATTTCTCTTAGAAAATAAGCCTCAAACATTTAAAGAAGCGATGTCGTCGTCGGATTCATCCTTTTGGAAAGAGGCAGTCAATAGTGAGATTGATTCAATCTTAAGCAACCATACGTGGGAATTGGTTGATCTTTCTCTAGAAAATAAACCTTTAGGTTCAAAATGGATCGTCGAAAGAAAAATAAAAGCAGATGGTACTATTGAAAAATACAAGGCAAGACTTGTAGTAAAATGCTTAAACAAAAAGAAGGCTTTGATTACTTTGATACATACTCGCTGATAACAAGGATAACGTTAATTCGGATGTTAATTGCCTTGGCGGTGGTATATGGTCTTGAAATCCATCAAATGGATGTGAAAACAGCATTCTTGAATGGAGAATTGGAGGAAGAAATTTATATGGAACAACCCGAGGGTTTTGTGGTTCCAGAAAAGGAAATAAGGTGTGTAAACTTTTTAAGTCATTGTATGGACTAAAACAAGCACCTAAACTATGGCATGCGAAGTTTGACCAAACCATGTTGGCAAACAGATTCAAGATCAATGAATGTGATAAATGTGTATACATTAAAGACACTCCAAATCACCAAGTCATTGTTTGTTTATATGTAGATGATATGTTGATCATCAGTAGAGACATTTTTGACATAAATGCTACAAAACGAATGCTCGAGAGCAAGTTTGATATGAAAGACCTTGGAGCTGCGGATGTGATATTAGGAATAAGAATCCATAGAACTCCACAAGGGTTGGCGTTGTCACAGTCTCATTACATCGAAAAGGTACTTGATAAATTCAAGTATTTGGAATTGCCAAGACTCCATTAGATGTGAGCTTTGCACTTCAAAAGAATGAAAGCGAAAGTGACTCACAATTGGAGTACGCAAGAGTGTTGGGATGTTTAATGTATATAATGAATTGTACACGACCGGACATAGCATGTGCTATTAGTAAGTTGGGCTGGTACACGAGTAATCCCAATAAAACTCATTGGATGGCAATGAAAAGAGTTTTGGGGTATCTTAAAATACACTCAAGACTATGTTTTGCATTATAATAAATATTCTGCGGTACTTAAAGGATATAGTGATGCAAATTGGGTCATCGGATCAAATGAAGTAAAATCCACGAGTGGAAACGTATTTACAATAGGTGGAGGAGCAGTCTCTTGGAAATCACCCAAACAGACATGTATTGCTTGCTCTACAATGGAATTAGAATTTATCGCATTAGATAAAGACGTTGAAGAAGCAGAATGACTCCGAAATTTCTTGGAAGATATTTCTTATTAGCCCAAACCATTGGCTCCGGTATGAATGCACTGTGATAGTCAAGTAGCAATAGGTAGGGCAGGGAGCATGATGTACAATGGTAAATCTCGTCACATAAGACAGAGACATAATACCGTTAGAGAACTTTTCTCTAGTGGAATTATCACTGTTGACTATGTCAAGTCAAAGGATAATGTGTCGGATCTACTTACAAAAGACCTAACTAGAGAAGGAGTTGAGAGGACATCCAAGAGAATGGGTTTACGGCCTAGGACAAGTCAGCATAGCGATAGCAGACTGAAGATTCTAAGAGCTAGGTTTAAAGAGACCAAACAAAGTTGTGTCTGACAGGTTCAACATTGTCAATATACCCAACCCATTCTCACGATGTAGACAATGTTTAATAAACAAGGATAAGACTTATGGTGTGAAGTCTTTTAATGATTATCTAAATTTGGCAGGTTTGACCAAATAGTTAAATCTACAGGATTGAACGTTTAGAAATCACCTATGTGAGGGCGAAGTGGAAGCCGCTTCAAGGAGAATGTTAGTAAAGGCCTATTCTCTAAGCTCTCATGAGACCGGGACGTGTTCATGGCTGAAACCAATAAAATCGTGAGAAGCATAAACGATAAAAGGCTGGTTATGTGACGTGTTGTCTAGGTGTACATTAAAGCTCGACGGTGCAAAGATATCAAATCTACCGATTGACCGAGTGCATCCGATGCATGTTCACTACGGAAAGTTCAAAGGGAAACCCACTTATCAAAATGCAATCAGTCTTTGCTTGATGATCACATACTTGTCCGTAAAGTTTTACAAAGAGTAGTCATTCCCCATTCATGTGGGGGATTGTTGTTCAATTGGTGTGAGTGGAAAATGAAAAGTTTCTTGGAAGGGACCCAACTCTTCGAGTAAAAGACACACTATTTTGGGAAAAGGTATAACTGTTTGGATAGTTGTGGCTGTTCACAAAAGACGCACTCTTTCGAATGGACAGACATAACTGATCAGAAAGGATACACCTTTTCGGTGAACCATTGCCACCTTTCGGAAGGGGAACTTAATGGCTATATAGACCTGCATTTTTCCACATGTTTAGTGCGATTTTTTCTGCACTTGCAAACATTTTTTGTCTTCTAAATACTCCATGTGATCATCTAACTGTTGAGTGAGTTAGAAGAGAATCCAATCGTTTGAGGTACCACTACAGTCGGATTGTTAAGCCATTTTATCCTGGGAGGAAAATTTCGCAACCTCGGGTACTTGAGGGAAATTATTTCCTTAAGGACACTCCGTGAATTCGGAGGACTTGGCTTTTTCTGCTTCATCTAATTTTCTTTAAAATACTGAAAACACACTTCTTTAAAAGGTTGTTTTTGAGAATGTGTTGAAGTTGTTGGAAACTTTATAAGTGTTCTTGATTTAGTCTTGAACTTGTGTTGAAGTTGTTTTGCCAAAATACAGATTTTGGTGTACCCGAAAACAACAGAGTTCATATGGCCAGTTGATAAAGACGTTCTATCTTTATGTTTTCACTCTCTTCAAGATTGTGGATTTCTAGTCATTTCTAAAGAGATAGAGAGTAAACAGTAGCAGCGACAACCTGATATTCTGCTTCTGTGGAGGAACAGGAGACAGATCTTTGCTTTTTAGAGGACCCTGATATCGGAGAGCTACCAAGGTAAACAACTTAACCTGTGGTGGAGGTTCGATCAAGAGGATCTCCAGCCCAGTCAGAATCTGAGTAAGCTAGAAGACGATGATCATGTTCTTTGGCAATCCGGAGGCCAAATGAGGATGTTTGGTGTAGATACCGAAGGAGACGTTTCATGGCTGTCCAATGAGATATAAAGGGCTGGTGCATAGACTGTGAGAGTTTGCTGACAGCAAATGCTATTTTCGGACGTGTAAAAGAAAGGTAATGAAGTTTACCGATGATCCGCCTATAAAGAGAGCCATTAACTAGAAAATCTTCCACGGACTCTGGGAAAGTTACAGTTGAAGCCATTAGTGTTGGAACACCTTTGCAATTTTGCATATTAACTTCCTACAAAAGATCTGTAATGTACTTCTGTTGAGACAACAAAAGACCACCAGGATAAGAATATACTTCAACACCAAGGAAATAATGAAGTGGACCAGGATCCTTCAGTGAGAATCGGTTTGCAAGATTATCAATAATGCTTTGAACACCACGAATCTGATTACCAGTAACAATTATGTCATCAACATATCCTAGGACATAAACAATAAACTCAAAATTCTGCAGGATGAACAATGAAGAATCAGATTGGGACTTAATAAACCCCAAAGTAACCAAATAATTTCTTAGTTCAGTGTACCAGGCCCTGGGGGCCAGGGCCTGGGCCTGTTTGAGTCCATAAATAGCTTTTTGCAGCTTGCAAAGATGCATCGGATGTGCAGAAGATTCGAAACCAGGTGGTTGGTACATATAGACTTCCTCATCAAGACGACCTTGTAGGAAGGCATTATTGATATCAAGTTGACGAATGGGCCAGCTTTGTCGCAAGAACTATTCGAACAGTTGCTGGCTTTACCACCACATGACTGAAAGTGCATTGGAAGTCAAGGCCATGTCGTTGTGTGAATCCTTTGGCAACTAAGCGAGCTTTGAACCTATCAACAGAACCATCGGGATGATATTTAACCCGAAGAAGCCACTTACAATCCACCACATTTTTTGAAGGATCACATGGTACCAACTCAGTACAGTTCCGAACTAAGGCATCAAATTCATTTTTCATAGCTTCACACTAATGTGGGACTTGTTAAGCTTGCTTAAAGTTTCTAGGTAGGGAGGAAGTGGTTTGAACAACAACGTAGAATTGCTTAGGCTTAAGGCTATTAGTCTTAGATCGAGTAATCATGTTATGAGTGGGTGTTGATGTAGAGCTAGGGATAACAAGAGAAGGTTGTGGGGCCACGGGAGATGGGACATGTGATGAGGAAGAGGATTGTACCACAGGGTTTTGGGTCAAAGGACCAGTAGACTTATTTCGACGCTGGTAAGTGATTATTGTGGATTGCAGCTGCGTATTTAAATGGGGAGAAGAATGAACTGGTGAGGCCGAAACATTTGGTTCAGGTGAATTGCAAATGGAAACTGAATTTTGTATGGTGAGGGAAAGGGGGAGTGGAGATGCTGGAGAAAAAGTAGCAGATAAGGGAGAAATTGAATTACTTGAGACGGTGGTTCCTGTTGGGGTAGAGGAGATGGGTGAGTGCGTGTCCACGGGTTGCTGCACAATTTGAGTAGGAAGCTCAAAAGAATTATCTGAATATTGAGTATTATCCTGCGGCTGCTGTTCAGTTGAACAAATCTCCCAAGACACATTTTTATTTTGTGTTAGTCAAATAAGAAAAAATATTTTCGAACGGAAATTGGTTTTCTATAAATAAAACGTCACTAGATAAATATATTTTGAAAGTCAAAGGATCAAAACATTGGTGGCGGTAATGTTTATTCGAAAATCCTAAATAAACACATGGTGTCGAATGAGGCTCGAGTTTGTTTTTGGCATATGGTTTGAGCCATGGATAACACAAGCAACCAAATACTTTAACGGAGTCATACTTGGGCATAGTTTGAAATAAAATTTCAAAAGGGCTCTTACGCTGAAGATTCGGTGTAGTTAGCCTATTTATAAGATAAACTACTTGTTGACAGGCAAAACTCCAAAAATGTGAGGGTAAAGATGCTTGGTGCAACAAGGTTCTAGCAGTTTCAATAACATGCCGGTGTCGTCTTTCGACTATAGCAACTCTCTGTGGAGTATATGGGGGTGACACTAAGTGCTCTATGCCATGTGCTTTGAGATACGACTGTAGACTCTGAAATTCGCCACCACCATCAGTGTAAAAAGATGGTGGTGGCGAATTTCAATTGGTGTTGAATTTACGTTCAAGCAATGGATGCAGATTTTGGAAAACTTCCAAAGTTTCAGTTTTTGATTTTAAAGTGAACAACCACATGTATTTTGAAAATTGATCAACAAATAACACATAATATCTTTTCTTATCAATTGACAACACTGGAGATGGACCCCATAAATCGCTATAAAGGATTTGGAAGGGCTTATTGCTTCGCAATTAATTTTCTGAGAAAGTCAACTTGTGCATTTTATTTGAATAACAAGAATTACAAATGGAGCTAGCTTTAGGATATGAAACAGGAAGGGAAAACTTATTCAACATAGTATCTAAAATGCGACGATTAGGATGGCCTAAACGCCGATGCCACAGGTGAATTGGAACAGCCACATTGTATTTAGGAGAACGATGTGTGCAGCCCAGTGGCCACTCATACAACCCATCTTTATTCTGCCCTCGAACTAGAGATGTCTTTGTACTCAGATCCTTCACAAGATAATGGAAAGAAAATAATTCAATAGAGGAATGATTATCACGACAAAACTTAGAAACAGAATTAAGATTATTTTTAATGACAGGGGAGCATAAGGTATTGAGAAGTTTGAAATGATGATTTGATGCACTTATGTTAGTGTTACCAGTATGGGATATTGGAATGGTGTTACCATTGCCCATAGTTATCTCTTCGGTGACGTTGTTGTCATGTACAGTGGCTAGGCTTTGAGTATCAGATGTAATATGATGAGTGGCTCCACTGCCGATGATCCAAGGGGACTGTTGAAAAGGAAAACAAGCAGCAAAGTTTGCCCGGGCTTGTAGATGGTTATGTGACTGCGATCTGCAGACTTTAGCGGAATGACCTACGCGATCACATAGTTGGCAGCGAAGGTTTTTGTTAGAGGGCTGCTGCTGGTTGTTTCTTCATGGGCGTTGTGTTTGCCATTGCTGATTGTTGGCAAGAGGGTTCATACTTGGACGGCGGTTGCTGAAGTAATTGTTGTTGCTTTGGCGAGAAGGAAATGAGCTAGTCTTTTGTGCTACAGCAGCAGTAATGGGAGTTGATAGCGGCTTCTTGTCTTCCTCATGTTTGAGGAAAAGCTCATAATCTAGAAGCTTTTCGTAAAGCTCTTCATATAAAATAGGAGAATCGCGAACACGAATGGCAGCAGAGAGTTCTCAAAATTCAGATCCGAGTCCACTAAGGATTTTCACAATGAGTTCCGGGTTTGATACCAGCAGTTGCAAGTTCATCACAAAGTGATCGAACTTGATGAAGATAATTTGTGACTGGACGACAATCTTTAGTGAGGCGGACTAATCGATCTCGCAAGCTGAAAATTCTTGTTTTAGATTTGTTCGCATATGCAGTATGCAAAGCATCCCAGGCAGCTTTGGCGGAGACTGCAACAACAACAGTGGGGGCAAGCGTAGGATCAACAGAGGCCAAGATAGCATTTTGAATTAGTTGATCTTGGCGATACCAAGAAAGGAACTCAGGGTTATCAACGTCTTGATTGTTCTGAGGGATGGTGGGATGGGGCCATCAAGATGCCCATAAAGATTGTGACCACGCATAAGCATTGAAACTTGAGCTTTCCACAAGGAGAAATTGTGACTGCCCGTTTATTTAATGGGCAGTTGGGTAACTGGATTGAATTGAACAATAGTGATGGCATTGTTGATTCCATCGGCATTGGTCACAGAAATCTTAGAGGCCATTTGTGTGAGTAAGCAGAGAAGAAAAAAAAAAGGGAGAGGATCAACTCATAGGAGTTTAGATAGGCTTTGATACCATAAAGAGATAGAGAGTAGAAGATGGGAAAAGAATCGTATGTTATTGATTGAATGACTTACGTTTTCAGTATCTGTACAACACTATATCTAAGACCTGTATCAACAAGGATAGACTTGAAGTTACAACACCTATAAGAACTCTACAACAACTAGGGGTCTAGTAATTATCCGTTATTAATTTCATCCCTTGAACTTAGGCCACTTCCTCAAGAAGCTTACAGCAATGCCTTGGGTGATTTTCCTAATAAGTTACTGAGGAAATGTTATC
>NW_025826916.1:0-2677 GCF_002878395.1 Capsicum annuum | reverse complement strand
TACTCTAACCCACTCTTAACACCAGTGTAATCATTTGTCCGTGAACACATTTTCAAAGACCGTCAAAATCAAATCTTCTCCTTTACTCAACTCTGTCAACAAAGCAACAGAAAAGGAAAGTAGAAAAGGACTTCTTGTCTCCTCTTTCTTTTCCTACTCACTTCCTCTCTTTTGTTTCTGTGATGCAACTGCTTCATGCCGACAATATTCTCTATTGCCTTCTCCTCAGTCCCTTCAATTCAGTGATTCAGTTCCAGACTTAAGTAGTTTTTGGCAAATTCTTTGGTATTTAAGGCACTTATCTCTAGCATTTTTCTCTTCTTTAATGGAGCTGCATTGGTGTTCCTATTCGTGGACGTTTCTTCTGTCTTCTGTCTTCATCACAGTTGCTTTCTGCTATCCTGAAGGTACGCTATAACCAGAGGCAGATCCAAAATTTTATCCTGATGAGTTCACATATAAAATTCTTTGTATTAAACTCATTCTACTTTCAAAATTACTGCACATATATATCTCTAACTATCACTCATCCATTTTATCTCTTGGTTTTACTACTTCTGTCTTTTCTGGCTTGTGTAAAGTTGAAGTTATGTATGCATGTATGTATGTGCTCAGTAGTCATTCTATTAAAAGAAAATGGATGGTTTGAGGTAGAATCTTGCTTATGTTAGTGAAATGTGCAGGATTCTTGAGCTTGTCTTGTGGTGGAAATACTACCTATGTTGATTCCTCCAACATTACATGGACACCAGATGGTGCCTATATCTCAGTTGGTAACATGACTACTGTTAATTTTCTTGAGGGTTTCTCCTCCTCTACTCTCCCAGTTAGGTTCTTTCCTGATTCTTCAATTAGAAACTGTTATAAGATTCCACTGAAGAATGTGTCATCCCTGGTCCTTGTTAGGACCCAGTTTGTGTATAAGGATTATGACGGACATAATAAGTCACCTGCATTCTCTGTTTCTCTTGGGAGGGCTATTACAACCACTGTCAATCTTACTAATACCGATCCATGGATTGAAGAGTTCATATGGCCAGTTGATAAAGACATTCTATCTTTATGTTTTCACTCTCTTCAAGATGGTGGATTTCCAGTCATTTCATCCCTTGAACTTAGGCCACTTCCTCAAGAAGCTTACAGCAATGCCTTGGGAGATTTTCCTAATAAGTTACTGAGGAAATGTTATCGTATTAATTGTGGTTATAATTGGTCCTTAAGGTCAGAACTCTCACTTGTCTATTATGTTATGTTTTAGTCCTAAGTCTCTGTTTAAATTTTTTTTGTGCTATGTAAAGGTACCCGATTGATCAGTATGATAGAATTTGGGATGCTGATGAGGACTTCAGCCCATTTCATGTGTCTTCTGGTTTTGATATTCAAGCCAATTTCAATATGTCAGTTCTGAAAGAGAGCCCTCCTGCGGCTGTTCTTCAAACAGGAAGAGTTTTGGCACGGTGGAATGATATGACATATAACTTTCCCATTGATCACCAAGGAGATTACCACATTGTTCTCTACTTTGCTGGTATTCTGCCTGTCTTCCCTTCATTCGATGTAATGATAAATGGGGATATTGTTCGATCAAACTACACAGTGAATCGATGGGAAGTCCGCAGTCTGTTCTTTACAATGAAAGGAATTGAGATCTTGAACATCACATTGAAGACTGTCCACTACTATCCATATATCAATGCTCTTGAGGTTTATGAGATCCTAGACATTCCCTTAGAAACTTCTTCAACAACAGGTTCGAATACAGTTTCATTGATTATCAAAATATGTGACCTTTGAAGGAGTCCCTTAGAATCAATGGCACCAGCTTTGGTCAATTTTTATTCTTGCAGTTTCAGCCCTCCAGGTTATTCGGCAGTCAACTGGTCTATATCTTGATTGGGAAGATGATCCATGCTCTCCTAAATCATGGGAACACAGAATGTGAAGGAAATCTGGTAACTTCATTGTATGTCAAAGCTTAGCATAGAACTACATTTTCCTTTCCTTTTCGTTATCTTGGTCTTATTTTTGTTAAGAGCAAAACATATTAAAGTTAGACTTAATGCAGGGAGCTTTTTGATGTTAACTTGAGGTCAATCAGCCCAACATTTGGTGACCTACTGGATCTCAAATCATTGTAAGACTAGCCATTAATCTTAACAACTTATCACTTAATAGCCACTTTTTCACTTTCTTGACTTACTAACTTGAGGTTCTTCTTGTTGCAGGGACTTGCATAATACTTCACTTGCTGGAGAGATACAAAACATCGGCAGCCTGCAACATCTTAAGATGCTGTAATTAATACTTCATCTGAATTACCAATCTAAGTTATTGTTCTTTGGAAAACATTGTCTAAAATAAGTTGTGTGCTCAACTTTGCAGGAACTTGAGCTTTAATCAGCTTACAGCTTTTGGTTCAGAGTTAGAAGACTTGATAAACCTTCAAGTTTTGTTAGTCTCACTGCTTGCATTCAGACAGTGATTTTCTTCCTGTTCAATAGTCTTTAAAATTAATGTTTTTCTTTTGAAGGGACTTGCATAACAATAGTTTTCAGGGAACAGTACCTGATAGCATTGGAGAACTTAAGGACCTCCACTTACTGTGAGTGAGAATAATATATACTGGTACTTTGAACTATTAAAGTACTTCACCTGACGAATTATTCTAATTTACCTC
>NW_025826915.1:0-1265 GCF_002878395.1 Capsicum annuum | reverse complement strand
CCTCTTAAACAAGTACTAAGATGATATATGACCTTCTCAACCTCCCTTTTCCCACACAGGTTTTCTCCCAAACACCTTCTGCTGTATAATAGTCTCCTCCACCAATCCATACATAAAAATTTGGACCAAGAGAATTTCTATTGGTTCTATCGTTATTTGCTGCATTGTGAGGCTTCGGAGGCCTTTCAAGAAGTCCATTGTGCCATTAGAAATGGTCCAATCACTATTGGATATTTACACTGCCGTAAAAAATTTGAACCCTTCCCCAAACTTGACACAAAAACATGTGCATGAATCGTGTCATAAAATTGTAACGGGGTATCGACACCACCATCTTGGAACCCTTTGGCCTTATCAGTTCGTACCTATCAAACTGAACTGTACAATTTAGGATCTTGTTTGAAGGATCAGTGTCTAATCATCGGTAAAAAACTGCATTCACAAAATCATTGCACTTTATGTGTGTCTTCATGGTAGCCTGATCAATAATATACATAACCCGCATGCATGAAAATGGGATCCATTGCACACATCTTATTCTTCCTACCCCATCAGGACATGTCAGTGTTGTTTATTCATCTGCACAAATGTGATGACTATTAAAATGAAGGTGTGAAAAGTCATGACTTTCTATCTTAACACATTTAAAATAGCTGATGAATCGAAATCTCCATCTGTTGCAACTGACAAATCAGCTGTTGGAAGAAATCAAAACATCTCTTCCAAACATATGGTCCATCTGTCGCAATAGATAATCTATATATTGCAACAGATGGTAAATCTGTTGTGATAGACCTGACTTTTTTTTTAATTAATCTGTATGCATGTGATTACTTCTTTCTAAAAATGTTTGTTTTAATTTAGTTTTCCTATTTATAAAATCAAGAGAATTTTATTATATTCTTTCAAGATTACCTCTATTATTAAATGACTATATAAAGTATATTATTCACATTTATACTTTCTAATCATAATTAATAAGGCCAATTTGGTAAAGAATCACCTAATTTATATTTTTATTAATTGGTGTGCCAAGCCGATGGGGCCCAACTAATACGTAATGGAGGGACTATTAAAAAGAGGTGAAGACTTTTTATCTCACACATTCAAAATAGCTAATAAATCGAATACTCCATCTGTTGAAACTGAAACCGATGAATCATCTGTCAGAAGATATCAAAATATCTCCTCTAACTTATACATATTGTCCATTTGTTACAACAGATAATACATAAGTTGCATCAGATGTCTTATTTGTTGCATAT
>NW_025826914.1:0-1260 GCF_002878395.1 Capsicum annuum | reverse complement strand
TAAACAAGTACTAAGATGATATATGACCTTCTCAACCTCCCTCTTCCCACACAGGTTTTCTCCCAAACACCTTCTGCTGTGTAATAGTCTCCTCCACCAATCCATACATATAAATTTGGACCAGGAGAATTTCTATTGGTTCTATCATTATTTTCTGCATTGTGAGGCTTCGGAGACCTTTCAAGAAGTCCATTGTGCCATTAGAAATGGTCCAATCACTATTGGATATTTACACTGCCGTAAAAAATTTGAACCCTTCCCCAAACTTGACACAAAAACATGTGCATGAATCGTGTCATAAAATTGTAACGGGGTATCGACACCACCATCTTGGAACCCTTTGGCCTTATCAGTTCGTACCAATCAAACTAAACTGTACAATTCAGGATCTTGTTTGAAGGATCAGTGTCTAATCATCGGTAAAAAACTGCATTCACAAAATCATTGCACTTTATGTGTGTTTTCATGGTAGCCTGATCAATAATATACATAACCCGCATGCATGAAAATGGGATCCATTGCACGCATCTTATTCTTCCTACCCCATCAGGACATGTCAGTGTTGTTTATTCATCTGCACAAATGTGATGACTATTAAAATGAAGGTGTGAAAAGTCATGACTTTCTATCTTAACACATTCAAAACAGCTGATGAATCGAAATCTCCATCTGTTGCAACTGACAAATCAGTTGTTGGAAGAAATCAAAACATCTCCTCCAAACATATGGTCCATCTGTCGCAATAGATAATCTATATATTGCAACAGATGGTAAATCTGTTGCGATAGACCTGACTTTTTTTTTAATTAATCTGCATGCATGTGATTACTTCTTTCTAAAAATATTTGTTTTAATTTAGTTTTCCTATTTATAAAATCAAGAGAATTTTATTATATTCTTTCAAGATTACCTCTATTATTAAATGACTATATAAAGTATATTATTCACATTTAAACTTTCTAATCATAATTAATAAGGCCAATTTGGTAAACAATCACCTAATTTATATTTTTATTAATTGGTGTCCCAAGCCCATGGGGCCCAACTAATACGTAACAGAGGGACTATTAAAAAGAGGTGAAGACTTTTTATCTCACAGATTCAAAATAGCTAATGAATCGAATACTCCATCTGTTGAAACTGAAACCGATGAATCATCTATCA
Source organism: Capsicum annuum (assembly GCF_002878395.1). Taxonomy (NCBI): domain Eukaryota; kingdom Viridiplantae; phylum Streptophyta; class Magnoliopsida; order Solanales; family Solanaceae; genus Capsicum; species Capsicum annuum. Next base: position 96 of record NW_025826914.1, on the reverse strand, counting down.
GAAGATATCAAAATATCTCCTCTAACTTATACATATTGTCCATCTGTTGCAACAGATAATACATAAGTTGCATCAGATGTCTTATTTGTTGCATAT
>NW_025826913.1:0-4352 GCF_002878395.1 Capsicum annuum | reverse complement strand
ATATATACTTGCATAGCTTTCAATATCATGCTCATTACATATTACAACCAAAATCCATAATATCATAACTTGGGGAATTCTTGAAGTACATGGGTATTCTACATCTTGTTCATAAGTGGGTTTTGCAAGTAAGCATAGTATAATTCCATAAGACTAGTTCATGAGTAATCCAACAGTGTTCAAAAGACACATTATCAACATGGATGACATTGAATCATAGAGGTCTATCATGACTCATTTCCTTAGTCACAATTTAGCTATAATGCATGATTTCTAGTCTCTTAGGTATTTTATCAAACACCTTACATGTACAACTTAGGCATAGGTGTAAATCATACAATTACTCATTATAAATAATCAAACTTACATGTTTTAAGCTCATATGATGTCATAGATTCATAATAACACATAAAGATTCTATCTTGGCATCATTCATCACATAAACATGATCAACAATCCATTCATAACATGAAAACCATAATATATAGTTTTAGAAAAGGGTTCTTGAACTTCATGGATGAAAGGAGTCCATGAATGAACACACACATACCTTAGAAAGAAAACCTTGATGATTTGATGGAGAGTTCTTAGATTGGGAAACTTAATTCTTGATTATCTTGAAAAAAGGCTTGAATCTTGCTTTTGAGAGATGAGTTTGATGAAAACCCTAATCTTGTGGTTGAGAGTGTAAGAGAGGGTTTTTGAGATGCTTAACTGAAGAAAAATAAGAAAAATTACGCCTCTTTAGGATTATAAGTTGTGGAAGGTGAAGAAAATAACCAAAATACCCTTACAAAAATGCCCTTGAATTTTGGAAAAATATCTTTGACGCCATCCGTGATAGGCTGCCAGATCCGTGATAGGCCGTCATGAATGGTCATCACAAAAAGGGTCCAAATTCTTGATTTTCTACCTAGGGATGACAACATTATCAGAAATGTCGTCAAAATATGACGAGGTCATCAAAAAGGTCGTCAGAAACGTGATAGCCCATCAGAAACGTCGTCACTATTTTCCATCTTGACATGCTGGAATAAAATGGGGATAACTCTTTGCTCCGATACCGGATTTAGGCAAAATTGGTATCGTTGGAAAGATAATTCAAAGAGATTTCATTTGATATATAGTAAACCTCCAATTTCTTCATATTCAATGAGTTATGGTTGATTGAAGTTGACCCAAGTTTTGACGCTCACTAAAACTTGAACTATAGGAAAGCTTTCAACTTGTACTTGAGTTAGGGGACCTCTATCATCTAAATTCATGGTCAAATAGATTACCTCACTACATAATTGATTAATACACTAAATTTATATAGAATTTGAGGCTTTTAAAACATCCACGCATAGGAATGACGAATTTTCATTCTAGTCCAAAATATGGGGTATTACAATATCTCCCCCTTGGGAACATTCGTCCTTGAATAATACTGGCTGAGATGAGAGAAAAGACAACTTTCATGAATATATAGCATGAATGACTGATCATGATTTCATGGCTGACATGACTGAAAACTGAGCATATCATACTGTACATGCATATCTGATGCATGGGTAGTTGATTTATGAATGTAGGACCGAGTGTTCTGATAAACTGAGTTTCTTGAACTGAGAATGCATATCTAATTCTTAACTGATAATTTGAATCCATGCATATCTGATGCATGATTATATGACTGACATGATACGTGAATGCATGACTGAAAGTACTAATAAGCTGCCCACGCATATCTGATGCGTGAATACATGACTGGACTGACTCACGAATATGCAACTAAACATGCAATGGTAAAGGTAGTAAGATTGAACTAAAATATGAGAACATAACTGATTCTGCTACGTGACATATGGACTAAACATTATGAACTGAACTGAACCTCTGAATACTTAACTTACAGCTGAGGTCTAACTTGAAGGTCAACTTATGAGTACCCTCTATTCTAGACTGAATTCATTATGTAATGAGAAATTGAAGGATCTAAGGCATGTGAGCGTTAAGACAAAGTGGGGTATCTCCCCCTTAAGATGCTATGTCCCTCTAAGAACGCTTACCTTACAGAGAAACTGGGTGATGCACAGGGCATCTATGAACTAGATTATAACTAAACTTTGGGGGTCTGAAACTAATGCATGAAATGGACTGAACTTGCAACTACTAGGAGGTTCTACCTTGAAATAGTTACATTCTCTGAGATTTTGGGTAGTATGAATAGATGAAAGGATGAGAAAATAAGCTCTACAAATCTGACTGTTCACTGGCACGACAGAAATACCGAAAGAAGGGAAACTGTTCCTAAAACATCTCATAGCCACCAGCACATAGGTGTGGTACACAACCCACACATGTGCAAGACTCTACTAGATAAGGCTTTCAGACTTTCTAGGACTCTATTGATCCTTAGGCTCTAATACTAAATTTGTAACACCCCGATTTTCTGAACCGAAATGCTACATGGTGCTATGACCCAGAAGGACCACAAGCTAACTCATGACCAATATCTGTACCTGTATACTGCATAATATATCATAAAATATAGAAACATAAACATAAAAGGCCATAAGGTTTGAATTGAATAAACATATGAGAACAAAATATCTGAAAAAGGTATAACAATACCAAAACAAGTTATAAATACTAAAAATAATGAGATCTGAATATCTAATCTGACATCTAGTCTGAAAACCTCTAACTGAACTGAATAAGGAGTTGAAGAAACATGTCTCCATCTAACTCCATCTAGCAACTGAATAGTAAACGTAGCAATAATCATATCGTCCTCAAATGAGAAGGACTCACTCCAAACTCTGAACACTGGAATGTAACTGCTGATCTGGATCTCGTGCCTCTAAACCTATGGTGTAATATAAGAGAAAGAACCATAGCACAAATGTGTTAGTAAGTCTAAATGTACTGAGTATACGAGTGAGGTAGGCTAAATACAAAGGGTTATATGCATGAACAATGCTAACTAATATGAACGTAAGAATACATACATGTATAACAACTATAACTGAACTCGTGATGATGCTGACTACTGAGTCTGAATGCTGACGACATGAATTTACTGTTACTGAGGTACTGAATATATTATTAACTATTTTTGACAGTTCAAATTATGAAGAACTGGTTTGAATGACCGTGTCTAATAATCCTAAAACTGAATACTAGTAACGTTAGATATGACAACTGATATAGTTGATATAAATGTAATGATCGGACTAATTGATATAATCGATACTGAGCGACTGTATCTAATAGTCTAAGTTTTGATGGAACTATCTGAGTTCCGTTCTAGTTGGAGTAACTAAATCTAAGATCTGTCCTATCTAGCGGGTGATCATGAGTATACTGATAATAAGGATGATTTGACTTAGTCTGAGATCAACCCTATCTAGCGGGTGATCTTTAAATCTAATGATTTTAATACTGATTAATCATAGTTGAGATCAGTCCTAGATAATGGATGATCTTGAAGTCTATTTACAATGATAAGCATTGATTGTATCTAATAGTACTGAATTTGTACTACTAAGCTGAGTTGACTATGTCTGAATGCCCTAATTCTGTAACTAAAACTGTGGGATGTGTTCATCTAACCGACATACCCCAAGCTAAGCTGACCGGGGTCCAATCTCTGCCCTGACTAAAAGGGTGTCAGTACCGTACCACCAGTAAAGACATCTGTTGTAGAGTCAGTCCTAATCTAGTGGGTGACTCCTAGGATCAATCCTATGTATATAAATGTGCTAACGGGTAACCCCTGAGTATGTCAGTCCTATCTAATGGATGACATCTTGTACCTACGCTGGCTACGTAGTTTTGGAACTTAGGGATTGCTTCTAAGGATCTCAGTACTAATCTAGTGGGTGAGTCCCCATTCCTAGGCTCACTCGGTGCTGAATCCTACTCTCATCTGAAAGACACTAAACTGAATAACTGGGTTGAACTAAATAACTTAATTGAACTGATTTACTGAACTGATACTGATTAACTAAACTAAAAATAGTGGTATTATTTAGCGGAGCTAAAACTGAGTTTACTAGATTCTAATGATGGATGGAATATAATAAGTCTTGAGGATTGATTAAGAGTACTGAAGTCACTGAGATTTACTGTGATTACTGAGGTTATTGAGCACTGAGATTACTGAGAATACTGAACTACTGAGATTACTGAGTTTTCCTGAGTCACATGACTGACTGATTTCTATAGATCATGGCTTGACTGAGAGTATCGTGAAAACATGACATAGCTCTAGTAACACAACTATATTTTTCAGGTACAAGTACCCCTAAGACTCTATGAAAGGAAACTGACATATACACCATAATCTACAATATCATAAATAAGGG
>NW_025826912.1:0-1710 GCF_002878395.1 Capsicum annuum | reverse complement strand
TTTATTCCCTCCCCAAAATTCCTTTTAATCAATCGCACCATTAAAACTAATCAAATTCTTCCATCGTACCACCGGAATCACATCAACAAGCACGTGATCATAACATCAACAACATCAAACAATTACAATCACCTAACACACAATCATAGCCATTTCAACAAAATAGAATAAAGAAAAAAGTACGGGAGTAAAGAGAAGGACCTCAAGAGCTTTCGATTGATTTTAATAAGAGAAATAAGAGTCGCTCCATGAACCTCGATAAACACCGATGAAATCTCGACTCTCCAAATCCGGAAACACTTGTATTATTAGCGGCTGAGAATGGTTCGGAGAAGGAGCAAGGGTAGTCGCTAGTTGAATTCTTATCGGCTGGTCTCGTCTCGGCGTGGGGCTGGTTGTCGCCTGAGGGGAGAACAGATGGAGAGCTGGCGGCGGAGGGGGGCTGGTGTTGCTGATCGTTATTGTTTTGCCGGCGATAGAGCTTTCTCCGGTGGTTGAGGCGGCGACGCTAGAGAGGGGCGGCACAGGTTGTTGTTGGCGGTGGCTGTTGTCACCGGAGGGAGAGAAAGACGGCGACGACGGTGTCGTTCATCATGGCTGGTGCAGCATCGTAGAGGGAGAAGAAGAAGAGGGGTCTCGCCGGTGACGGCGAGAGAGGGCAGCTGGAGAGGCTTTTTGAAAAAGAAAGAGTAGAGAGAGGTCTATAGAGAGGAAGAGAGTGAGAGTCTATAGAGAGAGAGAGAGTGAGTTCGACGGCGTCGACGCCGGCGTTGTTGTCGCCAATGGGGGAAGCGTCGGGAGAGGGGTCGCCGACGAAGAGAGAGTGAGAGTCTTTTTCCTTCTTTTTTTTGTTACTGATCCCCCCCTTTTATGCTGAGGTCCTACGTGTATATATTCTTTTTTCCTTTTCTGGTCCTTTCTTTTTGGACAAGAAAAAAAGAGAAGGGGGGTATGACGTGGGGTAGGGTTAGGTAGGGGTAGGGAGGTGGTTTATTTTGATTGGGTAGGTTGTTAGGATAAGATAGAATTAGTTAGGATAGGTTTTGTTAGGGATTTTGTTATATATTTTTTTTTGTATTTTGAGGGTATAATAACATGGGTGAGGGTACACAGTAGGATAAAAAAAATGGGTAAAAACGACATCGAGGAGGGACGAAATTAGGTGTCTACATCATGCCCCTTTGAATGTAAATACGAAGTGTTTTCAGACAAAGAAGTAGACAACGAGACAGAATTTTGTCCCAACCATTATTCAAGGAAAGAAAAAGAAGAAAAAAGGACTACCGGGTCTTGAATTAGGACAACCTACCTACCCAAGTTATGAGGCAACTAAGTCACGAGTATTTCAAAGGACTGGAAAAAGAAGGACTATACCGAATTGGAGAGTCGAGTGAGGTTTCATCGAGGTTCCGGTCTGCAGCTCTGTTATTTCATCAAAAAATAAAAATTACAAGTTAAAACATAAATAAAATTACAAAAATCCTATCTATACAGCTTCTGTTGGTTCTTGACTCGACTTTCATCACCCTATTCTTCAGGCGGGCTCCTGACTTGCAATTTCTTTCAACTTGTTGCTCGGTTTTCAATTGCTTCACTTTGTTGCTTGACTTTTCATTTATTTACCCTATTCTCCAGGCGGGCTCCTGACTTGCTATTTCATCATTTTGTTGCTTGACTTTTCATTTTCTTCACTCTATTCTCCCGGCGGGC
>NW_025826911.1:0-1864 GCF_002878395.1 Capsicum annuum | reverse complement strand
TTGCTTGCCTTTTGGTTAATTATACTTTATTTTTGTGGATGTTGGTTCTTTGTTCTTTATCATGTTGCACGACTGTTGGTCTATGGTCTTTTGTCTTGAGTCGGGGGTCTATCGGAAACAGCCTCTCTACTTCTTCGGGGGTAGTGGTATGGACTGCGTACATTTTACCCTCCCCAGACCCCACTATGTGGGAATATACTGGGTTTGTTGTTGTTGTTGTAGAGTTACAAAGATATTCTAAAAGTTCGCTATTGAACAAAAACAAGAAAGCATCCCAACATAAAACATTACTTCAAAACTAACAGAACAAAAAGTATTGTCCACTATCAAGTTACTTAAGTTAGCTACTCTTCCGCATCTTCTTCAATGTCTTTCAAGTCTTCAAATTCTTCCTCAAAGACCATATCTTCCAATTGAGATTGTTCTATTGATAGCACGGTTAAACTATTAATTGTCTCATCAACATCAAATTGACTCCACCTAAATAAATTAAACAGAATAGATATATTCAAAAGTTCTTACATAAAGAAATAAAAAATTATCATGCAAAATAAATAATTGAGGAAAATAATAAAGAAAATATAGACATACCTACGTCCCAATACTTGCTCGGCCCATTTATATATTTCTCTCTTTTGCGAGATAGCAACCGTAGATTATAATGTACAAACACTAAATCTTTGGCTCTTGAAGTTGCTAACTTATTTCTCTTGATGTTGTGAATCAAAGAATACGTGCTCCAATTTCTATCGCTACAAGAGGAAGAAGCCGTTTGAGTAAACAACTTGAAAGCTAATTGTTGCAAAAGTGGAATAGAGACGCCATAATTTCCCGACCAATAAAGACGATCTTCATACATCATAGCTTCAATCACATGAGACACCAAAATAACCATCCCGCTATAAAATTTTCCATACTCCAATGAGACTTGTTTCATTTTATTAGAATCTTTAAAGTACCTTCGAAAGCACTTGATTCTATACGATGAAATTCCTATATCTTTATTAGGAGTTACCCGTTGAATCCCACTCTCTCCTGAAGCCATGATTCATGATAGTATTTGGTAACATGATAATATATTCTCCATCCTTCGTGCACTCACTAGAATTTATTGAATTTAAAAACGTTGGACCCCCACTAGATGATGCCAATGTATTGATCAAAGGTCGTATTTTAGTGTTAGACCATCTGTCCGAACAAATCGACACCCCTTTCTTTTTCCACCCATCTTTAATTGGTTGCAACTTCCTATCAATGTGAGTCATTTCTTGAGCCAAAAGAGCTGTTCTCAACCTATTATATGATGGGGGAATATAATCTGGAATGGAATTTTCAGCTAAAAACTTCGAATATTTTTCAAAGTATGGAGAATTTGCAAAATTGAACAATAAACCTAATGCGTAGAACATTCTAGCTGAGAGAATTTGCAAAATTGAATGACAATGTACCTTCAAGGGTCCATACTTGGACACAAAAAGGACTCACTTACAGAGAGCCCTGGGAGATGACAATGTATTGATTGTCAAATTTGTTGAAGATGCAAGTTGTGCCAATATCATTATTGAGGAAGGCATTCTTGTTGGCTTGAGACGTTATCGCTTTTTTGGTAACTTTGTTTTCTTTTCCTTGAATTATGGAATTCTCTCTGTTTTTAAAAAATATATATATATTGTACTTCAACGTGTTATTGGTATGTTTTCTTGTAATTTCAGTTTGGTTCTTTTAAAAATTATCAAAAGAAGAGAAAACAAACAAACAAGAACATACCAGTGTAGGGTGTACGGTCCGCAGTCTTACCCTTACTTTGTGAAGGTTAGAGAGGTTGTTTTAGGTAGACCCTCCGATTGCGTAAGTATGTTACAAA
>NW_025826910.1:0-1356 GCF_002878395.1 Capsicum annuum | reverse complement strand
CTGTCCTAAAATGGATCAGACACCCCATTCCAAACAAAAGGGATCTTCTTAAACGGACTTACAAAGCCAACCTTTACAGCAAGTTCGACATGAAGTCAGGCTTCTGGCAAATTCAAATTGCTGAAAAGGATAAATATAAGACTGCCTTCAATGTCCCTTTCGGGCACTACGAATGGAACGTCTTACCATTTGGGCTTAAAAATGCTCCTTCAGAATTTCAGAATATTATGAATAACATTTTTAATGATTATTCTTACATGACTATTGTTTATATAGATGATGTACTAGTCTTTTCTGAAAACATTGATTCTCATTTTAAACACCTCAATACTTTCTTTAAGATTGTAAAATTAAACGGCCTAGTTGTTAGCGCTAAGAAAATGAAGCTCTTTCAAACTTCCATCCGTTTCTTAGGTCATGATTTACACCAGGGAAGTCAGAAACCTATTTGTAGAGCCATCGAGTTTTCTACCAAATTCCCTAACGAAATCACTGACAAAACTCAGCTCCAAAGGTTCTTAGGAAGCCTTAATTATGTAGCGGATTTTATCCCCAATATTAGACAGGTCTGTGAACCTCTTTATAAACGCCTTAAGAAAAATCCTGCTCCTTGGAGTTCTGAGCAAACCAATGCCATCATAAAGATTAAATCTCTAGTTAAGAATCTCCCCTGTCTAGGTATCCCCAATCTAGATGCCTATATGATTGTCGAAACTGATGCTTCAGATATAGGGTATGGAGGTATCCTGAAGCAAAAGGTTGATGGTAATTCCTCAGAACAATTAGTTCGATTCACCTCGGGAGTCTGGAACTCTGCCCAGAAAAATTACAGCACAGTCAAAAAGGAAGTTTTGTCTATAGTGCTATGTATCACCAAATTTCAGGACGATCTTATTAATAAAGAATTCCTTTTACGGGTTGATTGCAAATCTGCCAAAGAAATTTTACAAAAAGATGTTAAAAATCTTGTTTCAAAACAAATATTTGCTAGATGGCAAGCTCTCCTATCTAGCTTTGATTTTCAAATCGAATTTATAAAAGGAGAACACAACTCCCTTCCCGATTTTCTAACAAGAGAATTCTTGCAGGGCCATGAGACCTACAACCCTCGGGGCAAGCCCCAAACAGGAACAATCTAAAATGGCAAGACCATTTGACTCTCCTCCAGCAACCTCAAACCCATTGAGGCCAACGGTCCCCCAGAGACCAACTCTCAAGACGGAAATGCAATCTCAAAATAGATATTCCGCCTTGACAGAACTTCAATTTCCTAAACTTTCTCCACCAATACCAACCAAATTGGTAGATCTCAAAACTAATCAACCCATAGACAAGGGGTCATCTGCTGCTTCTTCT
>NW_025826909.1:0-2466 GCF_002878395.1 Capsicum annuum | reverse complement strand
ACTACAATTTCACTAATACAATTATGAACTGAGGTGTTTGTCATACTTCAATTTTAGGTTTTTACGCATCCCATGCCACATAGTATTCCGTGTCTCAAGCCGGGGGTCTATCGGAAACAGCCTTTCTACTTCTGTAGAGGTAGAGGTATGGACTGCGTACATCTTACACTCCCCAGACCTCACTATGTGGGAATACACTGGGTTTGTTGTTGTTGTTGTTTCATTGTTACCACTGAGACTTGAGAGGCGACTATGTCTTAGGCAACTAAGGCGACTCGGTGAGTGGCTCCGGCAGTGGCAACTGGTAAGTACTAAGTCGGTTCTCTATTTTTTTCGCTTCCTTTCTTCTTATTTCTCCATGGATTTCTTCTTGATTCTTTTCTTCTACTTTCTTCTTCCGCTGATTTTCTCCTCTGTGTTTCTTCTTCTTCTTCCTCTGTTTTTATTTTTTCCCAGATTTCACAAAGAGTCAAAAACAGTGGACTCACTCTCTATGACTTTGAGTAAAAATTCTGGTTTTTTAATTTATAAATTACATAATTTATATAATATAGTACTAATTAATATCGTAATCTTGAAGAAGAAGAAATTTTTATAGTTTTAGTATCTACCATCTATTTTTAGTTTTGTCTTAAATATTTGCTTTTGCTAATGAGATTTTGATTGTTTATGTATGCAATTAAATATTTTATTTTTTTGGTATTAATTGTCGCCGCATTTCCAAAAGGCACTCGCCTTGCCGTGTGACCAGGCAGAGCCTCGTCACCCTTTGTTGCCTTTCGCCATCCAGAACACTGGGCTGCCGTTCCACAAATGTCACTATTCTTCTGGAAAAGTTCGGTACATTACATATAACCGTCCACTCAAGATATCTTAATGCATTAATGTATAAAACTCATGAAGAAAGATATGCTAGATAAAACAATAAAACGACAAATACACATGAAGAAAGATATACTAGACAAACAATAAAACGACAAATACACAGATCACATGCGAGAAAACATCAAATAACACACCAAAATCAAACTGTCTCGTGTCTCACCCTAATGCGACAAAATATTTGTTGCGACAGAAACATAACGATGATGACGAGGAGGAGAAATACGTGGTCTATTGCAATTAATGTGTCTCGTGTCTCGCGCCATAACAAGACAAAGTCTCATGTCTCACCCTAACATGACAAACTCTCATGTTTCGCCCTAAAACTACAAATGAAGCTAATATCCGTCACGGCAGAAACATAAATGATGACGACGATGAGGAGAAAGAGGTAGGTCTATCTCAATCTATGTGTCTCGTGTCTCAGCTTAACACAACAAATGAAGTTAACATCGGTCATGATAGAAACATAAACGAGGAGGAGGAGGAGGAGGAGGAGAAAAAGGTGGGTCTATCTCAATCAACGTGTTTCGTGTCTCACCCTAACACGACAAATGAAGTTAATATCCGTCACGACATAAACAGAAATGATAATGACGAGGAGGAGAAAGAGATGGGCTCGTCTATAAATTTGAACCATATCAAGATTGTCTATAAATGCACACCAGTTGTCACCACCGAGTTAAGAACTAGACTTTACTAGTCCGTACAGATCAACACGCATTTTACAAAGTAACATGAACAACGTTTCCAGGAGAAAGAACAGCTGACATTGTTCTTTCCATATCACAAACAAATCAGACAGATGACCTCTACAAGGTTATTATCTCATTGACGTATTCTACTTGCTCTCACCTTGTTTTTCTAAAATATTTTTGTTAAATATTTATCCCCCCCTACTATTCTCCTCCAATCCTTATAAACCTACTCCATATCTATTTTATAGTTTCTTCTAGCTAGTCAATTTAAAAGGCAATACGCCGTCACTCAATTTGCCACCATCAACTTATCATAACATAACAACTGCTTGGCTCTTTAGGAAATAAATTCATACTTCATAGTAGATGTCTCTGGGAGCAGCTAAAGAAAGTGACGCCCCGCAGCCTTCCAACTGAAATGGCTCCACATAATATTCAATTTTCATTCCTCTTGTCTAGTTTTAAACAGATGTACGGTTGAAGTTCCCAAATGAATACAGCATTATCAATCTACTCTTACCTCAATTCACATTCTATATGAAGGAACAACTGAGCTAGCAAACTAGTTTTCTCCACCCACCAAGCAAATAAAAAATACCAACTTGTTAAGAAATGATCAACAGAAATTCCACCGCTAGGTCAAAAATTCAAGGCTATAAATAGGTAACGCAAATCTTCTATAATCCAATCAACTTCAGTTTCAAGATTACAAAACTTTATCAAAATGCATAAGGAAATATATAAACAAATCAACACAGAAAGCATCGAACTTTACCAATCAGAATTCTCCCAAAAAGAAGAAAAAATCAAGAATCAAAGAAACAATTAAAAAAAAAAAAAAAAAGGGAACCCATTACCAGAAAGAAGTGAAGCTGTAAAAAGGAAT
>NW_025826908.1:0-4176 GCF_002878395.1 Capsicum annuum | reverse complement strand
TAGCTTCTTAAGAGTAGAAATATAAATAGTGAAGTTATTGACATTATAGGTTAGAAATCATTGGTTATTATTTTGAAATTTTTGTTTTGGCAACCTTCCCTTATTAAATTATCCTTAATTCATGGATAATGATGTGAGATATTAAGATTTAGATTTAACCTTGAACAATAAGGATATTGGGATTTGACCCAGGGTTCTCAAACAACAAATGAATCACTGAAATTCGTTGTTATGGCTAGACAGGACATAAAGGCATCTAATACAGTAGTCACAGGTATTATCACTGTAAATTCTTATGAGGCATATTCTTTTATTGATCCTGGTTCTACATACTCGTATGTGTCTCCATCTTTTACTTTATTCTTAGAAAGAAGGATTGAGACTTTTGTTGTGCCATATATTGTTATGACCCTGGTGTGAGAGACCTTATTAGTGGATAGAGTTTATAGAGATTGTGTGATATCTGCTCAAGGTAAGGACACCATAGTTGATCTATTTGTGTTGCCCATGACTGAATTTAATGTGATTGTGGGTATGGATTGGTTGGCGTCATGTTACACTTTAGTTTTTTGTTATGCTAAGCTTATACATTTTTATATTCCCAGAGAACCACTTTAGTGTGGAAAGGTATGACTCCTGTGACTCAAGGAAAGATAATATCTTATGTAAAAGCCCGTCGAATGATTAATAATGGTTGTTTGGGGTTTATTGCTACCGTTCATGACACTCGAGCAGAGGAAGTTTCTATTAACAATGTTCTCATTGTTTGATAGTTTATTGACGTGTTTCCAAATGATTTGCCTAGGTTACCTCCGACGAGGGAAATTGAGTTCAACATTGATTTATTTCCAGGGACTCAACCTATCTCTATTTCACCTTACCGTATAGATCCTGCCGAGTTTGGGGAATTGAAGGTTCAACTCCAGGAGTTACATAATAAGGGATTCATCAGGCGAAGTGTGTCACCTTGGGGTACACCTATGTTCTTTGGGAAAAAGAAGGATAGCACGATGGGAATGTGCATTGACTATAGGCAGTTAAATAAGGTGACAATAAAAAATAAGTATTCTTTGCCCCTAATTGATAATCTATTTGATCAGTTACAGGGTGCTACTTACTTTTCTAAAATTGACTTGAGATCGAGTTATCATCAGCTGAGAGTCAAGGCCAAAGATATCACTAAGACAGCTTTTCAGACCAGGTATGGGCATTTTGAATTTTTAGTGATGTCTTTTAGATTGACTAATGCACCTACAACATTTATGGACCTTATGAACAGGGTATTCAAGCAGTACCTAGACCATTTTGTTATTGTGTTCATTGATGACATTTTGGTTTACTCTCGAAGTGAGGCAGAACATGGATAATATTTTAGAGTTGTGTTGCAGACACTTAGAGAACAAAAGTTTTATGCCAAGTTCTCAAAGTGTGAGTTTTGGTTGGGCATGGTTTCCTTTTTGGGACATATGGTGTCAAGAGATGGGGTTCCTGTTGATCCAAAGAAGATTGAAGCAGTTTGAGATTGTCCTCGACCTATTACTGTTATAGAAATACGTAGCTTCTTGGGTTTAGCTAATTATTATAAGAGGTTTGTAGAGGGCTTCTCAAAGATAGCCGCTCCACTGACCCGCTTGACTTAGAAAAATATGGTTTTTCGTTGGTCAGATGAATATGAAGAAAGTTTTTAAAAATTAAAGACAATATTGATTTTGGCTCCTATTTGAATTTACCTACGACAGGAGGTGGTTTCACTATTTATTGTGATACATCTCGAATTGGATTGGGTTGTATTTTAATGCAGAATGGTAAAGTGGTGGCGTATGCTTCTCAGCAGCTAAAGGTCCATGAGAAAAACTATCCGACTCATGATTAGGAATTGGCTGCGGTTGTATTTGCACTCAAGATCTGGTGTCATTATCTTTATGGTGAGCCATGTGAAATCTATACTGATCACAAGAGTCTACAGTACTTATTCAAGCAAAGAGATCTAAATCTAAGACAACGACGGTGGTTAGAGCTACTTAAAGATTATAATCTTACTATCTTGTATTATCTTGGGAAGGCGAATGTAGTAGCAGACGCTTTGAGTAAGAAGTCTATGGGCAGCTTGGCCCGATTTGTTGTCGAAAGACGACCTATGGTTATGGATATTTAGTATTTAGCCAATCATGGAGTCTGATTGATCACACAGTTCTGGACAAGTTACTTGTAGTTATGGTGGTTCAGTCGTCCTTAATTGGGCAAGTTAAGCCTTGCCAATATAATGATCCCTGCCTTATAGGGATTCGAGATCAAATGCAGAATGGTGATGTTAAGCATTTTACTATTGATGGTGAATGTGTGCTACGTCGTCATGGAAGATTGTGTGTTCCTATTGTGGGTGACGTAAGGCAGCTAATTCTTGATGAGGCTCATAGCTCGCGATACTCTATTTACCCTGGTGCTATGAAGATGTATCAAGACTTACGCAGATTATACTGGTGGAAAGGTATGAAGGTTGATATTTTGAAACACGCGACTAGTTGTTTAACTTGTCAGCAGATTAAATATGAACATCAAAAACCTAGCGGAGTAATGCAAAAAATAATTATTCCAGCGTGGAAGTGGAAAAAAATTACTATGGGCTTCGTTGTTGGGTTTCCAAATACCTTTAGGAAACACGACTCAGTTTGGGTAATAGTGGATGGACTTACAAAACCTGCCCATTTCATACCAGTTCGGGTGACTTATACCACAAAATAGCTAGCGGAAATTCAACTATAGATATAGTTCGACTTCATATGGTGCCTATTTTAATCATAGCTGATCGAGGTACATAGTTCACTGCTGGATTTTGAAAATCTTTTCAGAAGGCATTAGGTTCATAGGTTGAGTTGAGTATGACTTTTCATCCGCAAATCGATGGGCAGTCTGAGCGAGTTATTCAGATCTTGAAGGAATGCTTAGAGATTGCACAATTGATTTTGGTGGCCATTGGGATGATCAGCTGCCTTTGGCAAAGTTTGCTTATAATAATAGTTACCAGTCGAGCATTCAAATGGTACCATATGAGGCACTATATGGTCGCAAGTGTCATTCACCAGTTGGTTGGTTTGAGCCCGGCGAAGCACAATTATTAGGTTTAGATTTAGTTTAGCATGCATTGGAGAAGGTTACAAAGATAGAACCAACTTAAGACATCACAAAGTAGGCAGAAGTCCTATGCAGATAAGGGAGTCCGTGATTTAGAGTTTGAAAAAGGGGAAAAAAGTCTTTTTGAAAGCTTCTCCCATGAAAGGAGTTATGTGATTTGGCCAGAAAGGTAAACTAATCCTAGATATATTGGTCCTTATGAGATTTTGGACTGGATTGGATTGGTGGCATATATGCTAACTTTACCTCCGAGATTGTCTGCAGTACATCCTGTGTTTCACGTGTCTATGCTTAGATGGTATTTCGTGATGATAGCCATAAGATCGAGCCAGAGGATGTAGAACTTGATGAGAATCTGACTTATGAGGAAAGCCCGAGAGCTATTCTTGATTGGCAAGTGCGACAATTGAGATCGAAAAAGATAGTTTCAGTCAAGGTATTATGGCGTAATCATCCAACCGAAGAGGCTACTTGAGAGTCCAAAAAGGAGATGCGAGCTCAATATCCTCACTTATTTGACATTTTAGGTATGATTCTAGACCCGTTCGAGGACGAACATTATTTTAAGTGGAGGAGAATGTAATAGCCCGATTTATTATTTTCTTTTAATGAAAGGTCAATTGGTAATTTTACCAATTCTTAATAGTAGTTAAGGAAATTAATAAGATCAAGCCAAAAGGCCTCTTTCAGTTTCACGGTTTAGGTAGAGTACTAGGGCTATATATATCGGTCCCTTTATTCTTGGGAAAACAACAAGCAAAGTAGCGTACAGAATAAAAGAGGGGTTTAATACTAGGGCTATTTTTGTATTAACCCATTATTTGGAGGAGACAGTAAAGCAGTGTAGAAAGGTAGTTTGGTAAAGATTAACTGTTAGATATGGGAGTTCTTCTATCTTCACTTAAATTATACGTGATGGTACCATTCTTGTCGAAAAAGAAATTGTTATGTAATACTACACGAAATTTATAGTTGGAGATATCATGGATAGGTTGCTTGTTGTTGAACTAAGGGTTAAGTATTGATCAATGTGGATTAATTAGT
>NW_025826907.1:0-3797 GCF_002878395.1 Capsicum annuum | reverse complement strand
ACAAACCTATCCGCTATCACCAACTAAATATTTATTGGGGTAGGATTACCAAAACCAAGTTTCTTATTCACCGCAAGTAGCATTAGGTTTATACTGGCTCCCAAATTACATTGCGCTTTGGTAAAATTCAGGGACCCAATAGTGCAGGGGCTGTTAAATACTCCCGAGCCTGCATTTTTTTACCTTTTTATATTCTTCTCTTTTCTTGATCACACATATTCAGGATGGGTGTGGTCTTTTCTACAATCACATTTTTTCACAACTTTTCTTTTTCTTGCTATTTTCTACCGCACTCAGATTTTTATTCTTTTCTTTTACTCTACCTTTCTTCCTACACATTTTACATCACCCACCCCTATGATAGCTACCCTTAACTTAGGCCATTTTCCTAAGTCATGGTGCACAGTGCCCAAGGAGGACCAGGGCCAAAAAAGGTTCATTGTAATATAAACTAGAAAAGTGACAGGTGTCATAAAAAGAAATAGGCTAATCAGGCTCAAAGAAGGGATCAAGGGATATTCCACATGCAGGGAATTTTATTTAGGCTAAAAGTGAGCTAATATCAAAACGGCCTATGATTCTTTCTTAACCTCTATCCTACAGCCAAGCTAAGACTAACCGGGCAAGTTCTGGATTTAAACATACAATGAGAAGTGAGTAAGATCTCACACACACTTGGCATACAAGTATATCACAAGCTACTAATCATTTAGTTCATGCAGATGTTTAGCAATGATTACTATGTCACTAAACCTAATGCAATACTAAGATGCATAGTGGTCAGAACCAAACTCAATTCACATAGTTAAGTACTCAGTCTATTAGAGAGGTGCTCAAAAATCACAAAACTAGATTAAGTACATCACGTACTAGTGTTTCTCCTAGTCGACTACAAAATTTTACAACAAAAACTTTACCCTACACCATTAGCTTAAAATGAAAGAGAAATTGAACTAAGGATTAGGGTATACCTGGGGTAGATCAAGCTCAGGTGTCATGGGTTCTTGACTCTTCTACCGTTTCCTTAGTTGCCTTATCTCCATCGTTAGCCTTGCTCTGTTATGGTGCAGCTGCTGTGGCAGTTCCTGAAGACCTATTAGTTGAGGCACCTGTGGCTCTTGCTCGTATGGTTGCCTCACATCTTCCATTGTCAACTGTAGACTTAATCCATCCCTTCTTTAGTTCCTTCTTCTCAGACTTCTTTCTTTCTCTCTTCTCTATTTTTCTGTCTTTATCACTGTTAGGCCTCTCTCTCTTACCCTTGCCTTTCTTCTCATCTTTCTTCTTCTTTTTCTTCACAAGTTCATTTATGAGATAAAGCAATGGGATTTCTCTCTTAGACTCCTCAACAGCTAGATCAACAAACACCATAAATTGGAGTGGCTGTAGATTTTCAACCTTCATTTTTAATATTCCTAGGTCTGATCTCAATAGTGCTATCTTTAGAACTGATCTTTCTTTCGACTGTGTATTGAAGCGGTTCTCCAATTCATCAATCCGACCTGCAGAGTCTTGTAAGGCTCAAGTTTAGCTTTAACCCTCTTGTCTACTGCAACTGCAAATTGCTTGGCAAAGATTTTAAGCTGAGCCTCACAACACTTAGAATGCTTTGCCAATTTCCTAAAATTCATAGGGTTGAAGGCAAATTGTATTGTAGGTAATGCAGCTAAAGGGTTTGTCTCAGCTCACGATACTAGATCTGCTCGTGCTGAAGATGTTTGTGGTGTAGCTTTGAAATCCTGTGCTTCTACATTAGGCACTGAGCTGGTACTTGTAATAGGTGGATTTATTAGAATGTCTGCGCCTCTATCAAGCATCATCCTCAGCTGATTTTCATTATTTTAGATAGGATTATAGGTCCTCTTGGAAAGCAATTCTTCTTCTAACCCTACAACCTTAGGCACATTGGCTGCCCTACACAACCTCATAATTAAACAAGGGAAAGGATATGTTGTATCAAACCTTGAGACCTGAATTTTTATCTCTTCGGCAATAATCTCTCCAAAGTTCAATTTGAGGTTAGCCACAAAACTTGCGACTAGTATTGCTCTATCATCCCCAAGGATATTATCTCCATCTGCGGGCATCAATCAGGTACGTACAATACCCCACCAAAATCTTTCCTCTGAATTCAAGAAGGCCTTGAAGATCCTTTCACTTGGGTTGGTCAGTCATTTCGGTTCTCTATCAGCTATGAGTATGTCTAACCAAGACCGTTGATTTTCTCGATGCTTCAACCAGGCATAAAAGTAGGTAAAGTGGCCTATGGTGTGAAGTTGGTCCATGAAGGAACCTATTAATTGTTTCTTCAGAAACATCCACAATTACACCCCGTACCAGAACTTTATCTAGCAAAGGTTAGTCTGCTGCTTTCTCCCCTTCTTTACATATGTTTTCCAAGAGAGTTTGGTAATTTTCATAGAACTCCCTAATAAGTGTAGGGAAAAATGAATTTCCTCCTCTTTTAGTCCTTCCTAAGTTGTAACCATGAAATTTCTGCTCAACTTCGGGATATCCTCTTAACCCTTTGGTAACGATCCTCTTTTCCTCAAAGATTGACCTTTTGACAGCTTTTTTGTTAGTTCTACGAATCCTATCAAAGAAGATTTTTCTGAGTTTTGGGAATCTGCCACCTAGTGCCATCTCGGAGTTTAGGATTCTTGCATTTAACCATCGATCCCTGAATCTAAGATTCTTCATCATCTTGTGGCTCAACAAAAGAGGACTTAGTTGATGGTCCCTTGGATTCAGGTTGCCCAGACTCATGTTCTTTGGAATCAGGATGGTTTGAATCATGCTCTTTAGAATCCACATATTCAGACTCTTGATGCTCAGAGTCCATCTGCTCAGAAGTTATATGTCCAGATGTTGTTGGCTCTATATCACTTTCTTCACTCTCCTCTACCTCAACTAGTGGGGGTGGTGGGTGCATTTTTGATCTTATCTTCTTTATTTACTTTTTGAGCAGTGGCTCTTCTTCCTCATAATCAGATTCCTCATTAAAGAGTTTGTAGGGTACACTCCTCTATATCTCTTTCTTTGTAGGTTTGGGGTTCTTTCCTGTGGGAGCCATTACAAAACCTATAGCAAGAGAAAAACCATTAGTTGACCCTCAAGAGTATAAACAAAACACATCAATCATTTAAGTTTCACACCCCTTGAAAAGGATTATTTATGCTTCAGATCCAAGGTGTGACGACATTTCTGATAAGCCATCACAAATGTGATACCTTATCACAAAATTCTTATCAACTTCTGATGACATTTCTGATAAGCCATCATAAATGTGACACCTTTTCATGAATGTCGTCAGCACTAAACAGAACCCCAACTTGGTTTTGAACTTAATTTTTGATCTACTTTTTCCTTAAAACCCCTTCTGTTCTTATTTTTTAGCTGAGCTTTTAAGCCTCAAGCTTGAACAGCAAACCCTAGTTCCCGTTTTTAGCCATTTGTAAGCTAAACTTGATTCAAGCTTCTTAGGAACCTGGGTTTATATCAGTTAATCACTTACCAATTTAAAAGGGAAGTTAGGTTTTGAGCATACCTGGTGAGTGCCTTCACTTGGTTACACTAGCTAGAGGAAGTAGACGAAAGAAGAATTCGTGATTTTGATTACAAAAACATACACAAAAGGAAGTTTTTCTTTTGTTTTACTTGGAAACACTTTATAAAAGGGAAGAAAATATGCTAAGTATGGAAGGAATTCACACTTAAAGGAAATAAAAACTACATGGGAAGGTGGAAAGGCCAAGCTGTGGGCTGGGTTGGGTCTTTTAATTTGGCCCATAATTTTA
>NW_025826906.1:0-3170 GCF_002878395.1 Capsicum annuum | reverse complement strand
TCTACTCTTATGATCAAGTCAGTCATGTCTGTCAGTTTCCTTGCATCGAGTCTTGGGGGTACTTGTACCCGAAAACTATAGCTGTGTGCCTAGATCCATGTCATGTTTCATGATATCTAAACTTAAGCTATGATTCAATAGACTTCAGTCAGTCATGTGACTCAGGAAAACCTCATAATCTTAGTTAGTTTTCAGATATTAGTAACATTCCGCCAGTCAATGGAATTTAACAAAATCAAGTCATGCACAGTCAGTTATTCGTGTCCAGTCCCTCAGATGGGAGTAGAGGTTAGCACCGAGGGAACCCAAGTATGGGAACTCACCCGCCAGTTCAGGGTGTGATTCATAGTAGCAATCCTTGTGTTCCTGAATAACGTAGCCAGCGTAGGTTGAGACATCTTAATCCGTTATATTAGGGTTGAAGAGTTGGCTTAACCTATCAGTTTAGGGTTCCCACTTTTCTTATTTAGTAACCGCCAGATAAGGGTCACTCACAGTTGTCCTTACCAGTGGCGCGGCATTGACACCCCTCCAGTCGGGGCAGAGATTGGACCCCAGCTTACCCATAACGGAATACATGGGTCATGTTAGTTAAACACTACTTCCCATAGTTTCAGTAATAGTCTTAGTAAAAAAACTCAGATCGTTCTTCAGATTTCAGTATATACAGGACTATCAGATACAGTCATCCATGTTATCAGTTTCAGTGTCAGTCTCAGTAAAATAACTAAGAGTGTTCTTCAGATTCTAGTATATATACAGGACTATCAGATACAGTCATCCATGTTATCAGTTTTAGTATCAGTCATGATAGTTATCAGTAAACCATGTATTAGCTTACAGGTCATGCTATCACGTATTCACGGTCCCAGTTTCTATATGTGCGTGTTTGCACTCCCATGTTCATATTAGTCAGGCAGTGTTGTTCAAGCATGAAACCCTTTATGTTCAGCCTACCTTCCTCACATACTCAGTACTCCAGTTGTACTGACAAATTTGCGCTATGGTGCTTTCTTTTCATGTTACACTATAGGTTCCAAGACACGAGCTCCAACTCAGCAGTAGCGGTAGCGTTCCAGTCGCAGAGACACAGTGAGACCTTATTGATTCGAGTAAAATATGATTTTATTCATTTATTTATTCTTCAGTTCAGTTTTACAGAGTTAGTTGGAGACATGTTCCTTCAACTCCTTATTCAAATAGTTTATAGGCTTTCGGATTTACTTTCAAATTTATGTTTAGATTGAGTGTTTTTTGGTATTTTCACCCATATGATTGTATTCAGTTGAACCCTATGGCTTTACAGTTCCACGTATTATGCACTATTGTATCATGATTTGCAGTATATAGGTACAGATATCAGTCATGGGTTAGTTTGTGGTCCCTCGGGGTCATGAGTACCGTGTAGCATTCTGGTTCAGCAAATCGGGGTGTTACAGTAAATGACTTACATAAGCTGGAATATCCAAAATACTAAAATATACAACAATAGGAAGCAAAACATACTTATAAATCTTCTAAGCCATAACATTTAGTTCCAAAGGCTGAGCTTGTATTCTTTCTTTAAATCATACTATCCAAGTGTAGAAAGGACAAACTCTAAATCTAAATTCTTAAAGCTGAAATCTAAAGTTACTATCTTTCTTTAAAATATAATCTAAGTAAAACTTGTGAGCCTTTACACTTAGTTTTCTAATAGCTTTTATGTTACTCTCTCTATTCTAAGATCTGTAGTCTAAAAGGAAACTCTTTTGAAACTGTTTTGAGAAAAGAAATACTTCATCTCAAGACTTTAAGAATCTTAAAACCATAGCTTTCCAAAACATATGCTTTAATCCTAAGGCTTTAAGCTAATAGACTATTTTAAGAGAAGGGGACAACTTTTGGGAGGTTCTTTATCAAAATCTGAAATGTGGATTTCATATCTATTCTGAGACCAAAAGGTCAAATCTTTATCTAAAATCTAAAAATAATCTAGTCATGGGGTCCTTATAGCACAAACAATCTTGAAACAATAATCTTTAAATGAGGTCTAATGACCCAAGCATAAATCTCATGTTAAAAAATCTCCAAATTCATAGTTGTAGATCTGAACATTCGTAAATCATCTTAAAATCTAGAAATCTCAATAATATGCATGGAAATATAAATATAATCACTTGATTAAACTTTTAAATGATTGGAAATCTCATAATCTTGCAAATAATGATAATGGGTATAAACCCTAACTTCAAATTCATGAAAAATCATATATAATTCAGAAAGTTTGTAATTAAAACTATGTTTTGGGCACAAGGATGAAAGAATTATCCTTTCTCAAACCCTACATACCTTAATTAATGATTTTAGATTAGAAAGCTTGAATCTTGGATTCCTATGATGCTTTTGAAGATAAGTTCTTGGAGTTCTTGAATTAGGAATCCTTAATCTTGAGTTTCTTTGAGAATGAATGGAAGAATTTGGATTTCTTAGAGAAGGAGCTTTCATGATCTAGGATTTCTTTTGAGAGAAAAGTGATGAAATAAGAACAAAGTGCTTTGGAGGGGCTTAATTCAATATTTAAGATGGACTAGGGACTGGGAAAATGACCAAAATTCCTTCTTTAAACTCCCAAATGAAACTGAAAAATTCAAAATTTTCCGAACTGGGTGGCCACTGCTACACGTCACTATCGTGGTGGATCACAAGAAAATGAAAAATGGTAACTGGGCAGACTCCGCGACTGGAGCCATCGTGGTGCCCCTTCGGAATGCCATTTTGGCATATGGCACGATGAACCATTATCACGTTGGATATCTAAAAATGGACAACTAGGAAATTACTCCTATCCGCGATGCGCCAATATCGCGGAGAGCCACTGGAACATGATGATTCTTAGTTGACACTACTTTGCGGTGCACTAAGGGTCTAAATGACAATGTTTTGCAACAAGAACTTCAAATAGCCACAACATCTTACTCGGTTATCAAATTTAGGCAAATTTTATATCCCTAGAAAGTAAATTTAGTATCCTACATCATGGAAAGTCCAAATCTAAAGAATTCCATACAAAATAAACATCACTCATTCTATAAGCTACTCTTTGTCGTTCTCGGGATGAGTTTAAGAAAGGAAAAATTGTTAGGTATTACACTTATATTACCCTAGTTTAGATATATAAACTTCTACAA
>NW_025826905.1:277692-312697 GCF_002878395.1 Capsicum annuum | reverse complement strand
AACTGGATAAGATAAAGGAATACTAAAATGACTAAATGAATGGTAAACTTGTCCTCGGAAGATGAGGACTCACCACTGTTGTTGCTGCTGTAATGCTGAACTATCTAAGCATGGTCAGGAAACTGTGCATCCGAACCTATGATATAAGACATCATGGCACGAAGAAAGATGCAGTCAATACTTTGAATTTATAGCATGAGATAACTAAACGTGAATGCATAAAAACTAAAATACTGGGAACGCAAGACAAAGCATTTAATATTTATGAAAAAATTTGTAAACTGAATTACTATAATCTATTAACTGAATAACTGGAAGTCTTTATGTTATGGACAACTAAACCTGAACTGAGTTCTGTACTAAATACTGAAATGATACTATGTTAGCTATCTATAACCGACAAGCCCCAAATCTATTGTTGGGGTCCAACTTGTAACCCCGGTTAGAAGGGTGTTAGTTTTGTGCCATGGGTACTAATGATGGATATGTGGATCCACTAATCTGATGTCCCAGAGGACTTGGGTGTCATGCCTATCTGATGGGGGACCCCTCAAAGTCTACGGTGGTGTCGTGGGTCTGGAACTTAGGGGCTGTTACTAATGTCCCATGCCTACTGACGGGGGATACAAATGCCTCATGTCTAACTGATGGGGGAGATATCATCCCTAGGTTCACTCTGTGCTAAATTTTACTCCTAACTGAAAGAAACTGGTTCTGCACTGAACTAAACTCAACTAAACAAACAACTGATCATAATACTGATTGAATGATTATGCTAGGGTATATCAGAAATCATTATGAAGATAATGAAATTATGTAAAAAAAAAAATAGGTATCGGGTGTTCATAACCCACCAGCACTAATTGGAAATAATAATACGTATATATAAAGCTTTACAAAAATAGAATAAAGGATCATCGCCCAAAACTCAACATTTAGGCATTTCATCAAACACATAGAATTCATGAATCTAAGCATGGGAATAGGTAAAGCATATGATTGATAACATAGTTACAATACTAAAACCATGAATTAGGAATATAACATAAGGATTTGAATACTCAAATCATATAAGGGTTCATTCCATCGAGAAACATTTGCAACATAACTTGTAATCAAAATAAATAACTACTTCATGGAGACAATTCATCATAAACATGTAAAAACTAATAATTTGATATAAAAGGGGATTCTTGGAATATATGGGTGAAAAGGTCCCATTAATGAATATCACACATACCTTAAACCTTAAACCTTGAAAGAGAAACACATATCTTTAAGCTTCATTGAAGGTTCTTTGATTCGGGAACTTGATTTCTTGATTTTCTTGAAGAGAAAATAATGAATTTAATGAACTAAGAAGATGGTTAGGGTTTCTTTTAGAGGGAAATTGGGGAAAAGTGGCAAGTAATTCACTTATTATCTATTTAATTCATGTTTTTACGAATTGGGTTAAGGGTAAAAGACGTAACTGTCTCTCAAGAAATTGAATTCGCAATTCGAACGTAGTTTTACAAATCACCACAATGTGATGAAGGCCTCATCTGTATACCCACCACAATGCGCCACTATCGTGGTGAGGTTCTAGAATTAAAATCCAAACACAACCCGATCCTCGTCCAAAAAATCAAAAATTTCTTTGAGATATGCTCCTTACACCCCTGAATAGGAATTAACTCAAAAACCTACGTCTCGAGGTTGAGAAGACCCATTTGAAATCCTGTAAGTTAAAAGGCTAAAAATAAGACTAAGCCCTCAACACTTAGTGAAATTTTTAGGCTTTACACCTCTTATACATGTAACTAGGAGCTGAACTAAGCTAAGAATAATACGGGGCATTACAATATCTCTCCCTTGGGAACATTCTTCCTTAAAAGAGACTGACTAGATTGAGGATACTAGGAAAATAGAAATCACATATAGAACATGCATAACTGAAAACATTATTACATGACTAAGTCTGAAACATGATACATGACTAAACTGAATTCATGAATGTATGCAAAGACAAGAAAATGATTATATAGCTGCAACCGAGAATAGAAAAGAGACAATATAAGGAAACACTGTTACCTTAAGCTGAGTTTGTGGAGAAAAGAAGAGAGCAATTGGTATACATATCTGCTTCTGCTTCCCAAGTGGCTCTGTCAATGGACTAATTCTTCCAAAGAACTTGGACCAAGGGAACTTCTTTGTTCCTTTGTTTACGAATCTAACAATCAAGGATCTCGACTGGGATTTTTTCGTAAGAAAGGCTATCTTGAATATCTGTTCCTTCTAAAGGAAATACAAATACTGGTCACCAATACACTTCTTTAATAGGGAAACATGAAACATTAGGTGCACTGATGTCAAATCTGTAGGCAACTCAAGCTCATAAGCTACCTTACAAAAATGACTCAAGATTCGATAAGGGCCAACAAATCGGGGACTGTGTTTCCCATTCTTGTAAAATCTCTTCACTTCCTTCATGGGAGAGATTTTCAAATACACCCAATCCCCAACCTCAAACTCATTATCCCATCATCTCATATCTGTATAGGATTTCTAACGGCTATAGGCTATCTTAAACCTCTCCTTAATCAACTGAATCTTCTCTATTGCATCAAACACCTAATCTGGTCCTATCAAAAAAGCCTCACCTGTCTCCAACCAACCAATAAGAGATCTACATCTACTCTTATAGAGATCCTCAAGTGGAGCTATCTGAATACTTGAGTGATAACTTTTATTGTAGGAAAACTCAATCAATGATAAGTGATCTTCCCAACTACCCTTAAAGTCAAAAACACATGCCCTCAATATGTCCACTAGGGTATGAATGGTCCTCTCTACCTGACCATCTATCTGAGGATAAAAAGTTGTACTGAGATGAACTTAGGTACCAAGACCCTTTTGAAAAGCTTTCCAAAAGTGAGAGGTAAATTGGGTACCTCTATCTAATATAATAGATAGTGGGACTTCTTGCAACTTAACCACCTCTCTAATATAGAGCTTGGCGTAGAACTCGACTAAATAAGAAGTATGAACTGGTAATAAAAGGGTTGATTTGGTCATTCTATATACAATAATCCATATCAAATCATGCTGACGAAGTGCATACAGCCTGTTCTGGCATTATCCACTGGTGGACGCTGGAAGTAGTGCCCTGCTGAGTCAGATAACCTGCTAGTGCTACTGAAGAGTTAGTCTGACCCTTCTGGAGAATATTCCTACCCTTCTACATATTTACAGGACATTTTCTTATCCTGTGGCCTGGCTTGCCACATCCAAAACATACATCACTACCAACTCTACACGCACCCTAATAATTTTTTCCATACTTTTCCCAAAGTGGATTAGTATGACCACTGTTCATGCTACCTGAGATTTAGAGCCTGTGCTCTATCCTGACTGTCATTCCTAAACTTTGGTACTGGCACACTAGCTGAAGATGGAGCTGGGGCTAAGAATTTCTGATTGAACTGAGAATAGTTACTACCTTCTGACTTCAGCTGAGAAAAATTAAAGCTACCTATTTTGGCAATTATATTTTTCGTCTCTCTTTCTTCTTAAGTTTATGTTCCATAACTTATTTAGCATGGACCATAAGCCTAGATATGTATTTCTTCTTAATCAACATTATGGTTCTACACTCCTTGACCACACTATCAGCTACACCAGAAACAAACTTTGTCATTCCAGACCAATTATCAGACACCACATTAGGAGCAAACCTAGCCAACTAAGCAAACTTAAGTGAATACTCCCTCACACTCATGTTACCCTACCTCAGGTTTATGAACTCCGGAACCTTAGCTTTCTTTAACGCTAATGGTAAGAACTTGTCTAAGAATGTCATGGAAAACTCTTCCCACTCAACAGTCCCTGCCTCAATACCCATCTCTTTCTTCCACTGCTTATACCACATATGAACTATATCCTGTAACTGGTAAGCATCCAACTCTTCACTCTCACTCAAAGTGATACCCATGATATTAGTCACCTTATAAACCATATCAAGAAACTCTTATGGATCCTTCTCTGACTTGGATCCTGGAAACAAAAGGGGATTCATTCGGGTGATATCTCAAATCCTAGATGCAGCTGTATTTTCCACTAGATTAGTTAGGGCAGCAGCCTATTGATTATTTTGAACAGCTACTAAATGAGCTAAGGTAGTTAATACAAATCTGAACTCAACATAAAAGACGTGCTCATTCAGGGAATCTGCCTGAATAGATAGAGGTATGGGCTGATTTCCATTTCTTCTTTTATTTTTTCTTTTGGGAGGACTTATTTGTAAATGAAAGGAAGAATGATTCAGAATGAGAAATTTAAATAGAGCTCATGCTTATTTGTCTGACATGAATACTAAAAAAAGGGAAATATTTTCTAAAATTTCTTGTAGCCTCTTGTTCATAAGTGTGGTGCGCTTCACACCAATGCATAAGACTCTACTCAACACGACTTTTCAGACTCCCTAGGACTCTCTAAAACCTTAGGTTCTGATACAAAGTTTTGTCATGACCCGAGGCTACCCCCTAGTTACAATAATGGTGCTTTCGGTCACAAGTGACCATCTGCTAACCCATAAGTTGGTACCTGTTGTAAGCACTCAGTAACTGATAATAAATATGTGTGGAATTAACTGAATAAATTTCATAAGATTTTAAATACTTAAAATATAATTGAATATAAAATTCTAAAAAACTTCTACATAAAATACTGAAATTCGACTAATAACTCTAATAAACGAACTTCCTATCTAAATGTCTAAAAAAACTCTAACTGACTGACTGTGGAGTAGAAGGGGAAAAAACTGCAACTAACTCCAACTGAGTAAAATAAAGAAATACTAAAATGACTGAATGAAGGGTAAACTTGTCCTCAAAAGATAAGGATTCACCACTGTTATTGGTGCTGTAATGCTAAACTATCTAAGCACAGTCAGGAAATTAGGCATCCAAACCTATCATAGCACGCAGAAAGTATGCGGTCAGTACTTTAAATGTACTGGTCTATGAGATGAGGTTAGCTTGAATTATATGATTTAACTATGCATGAAATAATGACTGACTATATAGCATGAGATAATTGAATATGAATGTATGAAAACTAAAATAATGAGAATGTGAGACCAATCATATAATATTTCTGAAATAATCTATAAACTGAATTACTAAAATCTGATAACTGAATAATTGGAATTTTGTATGCTATGGTCAAGCAAACCTGAATTGAGTTCTAATTGAATACTAAACTGAGACTGTGGGAGCTACCTATAACCGATATGCCCTAAATCTATTGTTAGGGTCCAACCTTTAACCCCAGTCGAAAGGGTCAGTATCGTGCCATGTGTACTAACGCGGGCTATGTAGATCCACTAATCTAATATTTTGAAGGACTTGGGTATCATGCCTAACTAATGGAGGACGTCTCAAAGTCTACAGTGGCACCGTAGGTCTAGAACTTAAGGATTGCTACTAATATCTCATGCCTACTGACGGTGGTGGAAAATGCCTCATGCCTAACTGATGGGGAAGACACCATTCCTAGGTTCACTCGGTGCTAAGTTTTACTCCTAACTAAAAGACACTGATTCTACATCGAAACATAACTCAACTGAACAAACAACTGATCATAATACTGACTGAATGATAATACTCGTGATATATCTAAAATCAATATGAAGATACTAACATTATGTAAACAAAAAGGTATCAGGTGTTCACAACCCACCAACACTAATTTGATATAACAATGAGGACATATAAAGCTTTAAAAACCAGAATAAAGGATCATAGCTCAAAATCCAACATTTAAGATAATTCATCATCAACATGTGATAACTCATAATTTGATATAAAAAGGGGATTCTTGGACTCCGTGGGTGAAAAGGGCCCAAGGATAAAAAAATACACATACCTTAAAGCTTAAACCATGAAAAAGAAAAACAAATCATTAAGCTTCCTTAAAGGTTCTTGGATTTGGCAACTTGATTTCTTGATT
Source organism: Capsicum annuum (assembly GCF_002878395.1). NCBI lineage: Eukaryota > Viridiplantae > Streptophyta > Magnoliopsida > Solanales > Solanaceae > Capsicum > Capsicum annuum. The sequence continues at coordinate 306,706 of NW_025826905.1, read as the reverse complement.
TTCTTGAAGAGAAAAGAATGAATTTAATGAACTAAGGAAAAGGTTAGGGTTTCTTTGAGAGTCAAATTGGGTAAAAGCTACAAATAATGCTGTTATTATTGATTTAATTCATGTTTTTACGAATTGGGTTGAGGGAAAAAGACATAAATTCCCCTCAATAAATTAAGTTTGCAACTCGAATGCGATTTTACACATCACCGTAGTGCAATGAAGGCATCATTGTTATACCCACCATGACGCGCCACTATCACGGTAGGGTTCTAGAATCAAAATCCAAACATGACCCAATACTCATCTGAAAAACCCAAAACTTCTCTGGCACATTCTCCTTACACCCATGCACTTGAATTAACTAAAAAAACCTATGTCTCAGGGTTGGGAAGACCCATTTAAAAATCATCAAAGTATAGTAGCCAAAAATAGGACTAATTCCCAACACTTCGTGAAATTTTCAGGCTTTATGCCTCTTATGCATGCAACAAAGAGATAAATTAAGATAAGAATAATACAGGGAATTATAGGTCAAAGGTCCGATTACTTTATTTTTTGCTCTTATACTTAGTGTGCGGCTTTGGTGTTTGCTCCTATTTTTGGTACCGGCACAGGCCAGAATAGGTAATATGTTTTTCCTTTCTGTTGGTATCTAAGGAATCATCTAATATCATTACTGGTACATTACAACACTTTTATTATGGCATATATTATCTGCTTTACCCGGGGTCCACTCTTTCTTATGTGACCCTATTTGTGGTTGTATGTATTGGTTTTGATCCTGAGGTTGTTTTGATCCTTTTTTTGTTTCTACCTCGGTATGTAACTTAGTTATTTCTAAACGAGTCTATAAGAGGGGTTCGGTATCTATTGGTAGCTAGCAAACCTTGGTAGATTTGCTTAAGCTGGATATGGTGGACTTTGACGTTATTCTAGGGATAGATTGGTTACACTCTTTTTACCCATCCTTAGATTGTCAGACCCATAAGGTTGTCCTAAGGTTCCCTAGTGAACCAGTTATAAACTGAGAGGGTGGTTCCTTAGTTTCTACGGGGAGGTTTATTTCTTATCTTAGATATCTAAGTTTAATCTCTAATGGTTGTCTTTATCACTTGGTCTGTGTTAAAGATTCTAATTTGGAAGGTCCTTCTCTATATTTAGTTCCAGTGGTATCCTCTTCTAAGCATAGATGACTTGTTCGATCAATTTCAAGGTGCCAAGTTCTTCTCTAAGATAGATCTTCATTCTGGGTATCATCATCTTAAGATTTGGGAGGAGGATATCCCTAAAATGGTTTTCATACTTGGTATGGGGATTTTGAATTCTTGGTGATGTCATTTGGTTTTACTAATGCCCCAGTGGCATTTATGGACTTGATGAATAGGGTTTTCAGGTAGTTCTTGGATCTCTTTGTCATTGTGTTTATTGATGACATTCTTGTTTATTCCAAGAGTGAGATGGATCATGCTAATCACATCTGTGTGGTATGACAGACCTTGAAGGAATAGCAGTTGTATGCCAAGTTCTCTAAATATGAGTTTTGGTTTAACGCTATGACTTTACTGGGTCATACTATTTCTAACAAAGGGATCATGGTGGATCCGCAAAAGGTGGTTGTGGTTAAAGGGTGGCCTAAACCCACGACACCAACCAATATTTGGAGCTTCTTGGGTTTGGCCGGGTATTATCGGCGGTTTGTGAAAAGCTTTTCGATGATAGTTTCTCCTTTGACTAAGTTGACTCAAAAAAATATGAAGTTTTCTTGGTTAGATGCTTGTGAGGGGAGTTTTGAGAAGCTTAATGATAAGCTAACTTCGTCTCTAATTTTGACATTTCCTGAGGGAAGTAAGGGGTTTGTGGTTTATTGTGATACATCTAGGGTTGGACTTTGTTGTGATTTAATGCATTATAGGAAGGTGATTGCATATGCTTCCAGGTAATTAAAGGTGCGTGAGATAAATTGTCCTACTCATCATCTGGGTCTGTTAGCGGTGGTTTTTACTTTGAAAATATAGTGGTAATATTTGTATGGAGTGCACGTGGACATCTTTTTTATCATAAGAATTTACATTATGTGTTCACTAAGAGGGAGCTAAATCTTAGGTAGAGGAGATGGTTGGATATTCTCAAGGACTATGATATGAGTCTTCACTACCACCTGGATAAGGCTTACGTAGTTGTTGATACTCTTTGCAGGTTATCCAAAGGAGTGTGGTTCATATGGAGAAAGAAAAGTGAGAATTGGTGAAGGATATTCACTACTTAGCCAATCATGGAGTTTGTCTCTTGGACTCCAATGATGGTGGTGTGATGGTTTAGCAAAAGGTTTGAATGTCTCTCAGTAAAGAGATTAAGGAGAAGCAAGTGTTAGATCCTATCTTGATGAAAATAAAAGCTATGTGGGTATGCAAAAGGTAATGGTGTTCGAGATCTGTGGTGACGATACTTTAAGGTACCAAGGGAGGTAGTTCATTATCAATGACTACACAACTCATAGTCTGGCCAGTACTTCAAATTTTCAGAGCTATTTTATCCTCTTTATAGTTAAGCACCACTTCAAACCAAATTTTCCTGTAACATACACAAAACACACATCATATCTGACAAAACAACCTAAGTTGATGCATATTTTCACCATTTTAAGCATCGAATGTGCCATGAAACTGTAGAACATCAATACCCTTACCTTAGAATGTTTGAATGTCCTTAGGCAAAAACATAAAACAATAACAAACACGAATCTTCACCAGGAAAATCCTAAGATACATTCAACAGTCGATTATCAACTTTAGCTCAAAACACATTACCTTCTCCTATTTTTGAACTTTAAAACACAAATATGCATACAGATGAAGCATACCAACATAACACAGGGGAATTAAGTGATAGCATTACATTAGCAACAAACAACCATGCATATACAAGTCATACTACCTAGATAGATAAGTATTCTAACAATGCAACCCCTGTACCCTTGCAATCAAAAGGCACTCTCACTCACAAAGAAGTTCCACAATGTGCACAAAATGCCATAGGCTTGCCCTTATTTTCATTGCCTTGTTTTTGAACAATCGGGTTAAGATCACTATAGGACTTTATTTGGCTTGTAACATAATCTTGAGGATGATATGATATATTTGGGAATTTTCAATGATTGGACCTCCTTTACACTACAATTACTTTGTGGTCCACTTATTTTCCAACTTTTTTTTTAATATGCCCTTATTTCTCCCTTTTTATTCTTTTTATACTCATTCGGGCTGGGTGTGGCCTTTTATTATTTCTCTTTCTTTTCTTATTTTTTTACAATGTTCTTTTATTTTTTTTCCTTTTCTACCACAACCAACCCTACTTTCTTTTCTATTCACACCCCTTCTTCATACATATGTTTCTTTGTGCACCCCTATGATAGAAACCCTCAACTTAAGTGATTTACATGAGTTAAAGTGCACAGTGTCCAAGGAAGACCAGGGCCAAAATAGGTTCATTGCAATTAATAAATGGGAGGGTGAATCAATGTAAATAAAAATATGTCTATTAAGGCTCAAATTAGAGATCAGGGGATACTTATTATATTTGGTTGGTTATTTAAGGCTAAAGTGGACTCCTTTGAAAGCTGGCCTATGTTCCTTTCCTAACCGACTGCCCTATGACATGGTCAAGACCAACCAGGCAAGTTCTAGATTCCATCCACATAGGGAACTAGGTAACACCTCACACACACATTGCATAAGTTCATATTGCTAGTTACTCCCTATCCAGTTCATGCAATTGTTTTCCATAGTTATTACGTCCCTATTTCTAATTCCATTACCAAATTCATGATAGTCACACGTATACACGTGTTACATAGTTATACTTAAATTTTTAGACAGGGTACCATTTTCTTAAACAAATTTAAAACAATTTTCTCACAATCACTCAAAACGCATCAATTGCTTTAGGTACAAATTTTCTTCCTAATTAAACATCACAAAACACACCTTTAAACTAGACATCCTGGTTCCACATTCAAACCGTAGCCTATGGTAAAAGAAATAAGGCAATAAAAACTCAAGGCGGCTAAGAGGTACACCCCCACTACCAACTGAAATCATATGTACTATCCCTAGTATATATAAAATAAAAACAAGGGGCGAAGACATAACAGAGCATGCTAAGCTCTATTTCAAACATCATCAGTATGAGGGGACTCAGAATGGGCCCCACTCTCAGCATCAAAGGTCCCAATATCAACCAGGATACTCCCATTAATAGTGGCACCGGTGGTGACTCGTGTAGTAAATGGTGGCTCTTGAGATAGAGCTGCACTACTATTTAGATAAGCAACATCAATAGGTTGGGAACTACCAGCTCTCATCACCATCTTACGGACCCTAGCCTGCCAGTCCAACTCCCTCTAAATACTTGCTACTTTGCAGCATACACATTGTCCTTATCTGTTCTCTTTCTATTCTTTCTCTTCCTTCCTCTCTTAATAATATCAACATCAGTCATGAGGATTGAATCTCCACACCCCAAATATGTTGGATCTTTTCTTCCTCATAGATCTCCTCTATAACAAGTATCGACAGGATTGATCTATCCTGTAAATCCTTTTCCCTCTTCCTAAGTGTGGCAAGATATCCAGTATACTTGTAATCTGGATACAGGATACTCTCCAACCTCTAATTGATATGTTACTTAAAACCACCAAATCTAGTCTTCATTGTCCTCATCTCTTCTCTAATTCATCTATTCAATCAAGGCTTCACCCCTTTATCCATTAGTCGTACCTTCGCCTCCACCATACATAATATTTTATTTAACTTAGCTAAGAATAAATTCAAATATGTTGGGATACTTAAAAAATGGAGAGGAACCATTTTCTCAAACAAAGTAAAAGCAATTTAAGCATAATCACTTAAAATATGTCAACTACCTTATCAAATTCAAAATAATTTAAGCTCAATCACTGAAAGAACGTCAACTACTTAGGTACAAATTTTTTTTCCTAAATAAACATCACAAAACATATATTTAAAATAGACATGCCAGTTTCGTATTTTAACCATAATCGATAGGAAAATAAATATGACAACTACAACCCACGATGGCTAAGTGGTACACCCCCACCTCCAACTAAAATCACATGCACTATCCTTGGTGTATGTATAACATAAAAATAAGGGACGAAGACATACTTGGATGCGCTAAGAACTAGCTCAAACATCATAAGTACGGGGGGCCTTAGGCCCCACTCTCATTATTAATGGTCCCGACAGCAGTTGGAATGCACTCATCAATAGTGGCACTGGTGGTGACTGGTGCGATCAAAGATGGCTCAGGAAGTGGAGCTACACTACTATTCAAATCAGCCACATCAACTGGCTGGGAACTACCAGTTGTCGTTGTTATCTCATAAACTCTAGCCTATTGGTCCAACTTACTTTGAATACTGGATGCTTTCCCAACCTCTACCATGTCCTTCTATGTTCTCTTTTTCTTTTTTCTCTTCTATCCTCTATTACCAGCATCAAAATCAAATGCAAGGGTCGAATCTCTAACACCCTAAATATCTTAGATGTCATCCTCCTCGTGGATCTCCTCTATAATGGGCATCAATAGAATTGGTCTATCCTTCAAATCCTTAAACCCCTTTTTGAGTGTGTCCAGCTCATCCTATAAACCTGCTAAATTAGGAGACTAGATACCCTCTAATCATCGACTGATAAACTGCTCAAAACCATCAAATCTGTTTTGCATCATCCTTATCTTCTGTCTAATTAATCTACCCATCTAAGGTTTTACCTCTTTCTCTATTATTCATACCTTTGCCTCCACCATACCTAATCTATTCTTTACCTATGCTAAGAATATATGTTGTCCTAAGACATAGCGGGGGCCGGTCTGGAAGTAAATAGGTGTAGTACCACAATAGGAGGTAAAGTCAGAGTCTGGGAGGTGTTTACTGCATCAGTGGAGGTCTGAGGCTTAGATCGGGCAGTCTCTACAGGGGTCTCATGCATGTCAGTGAACCCTGCAATATCACTCGTATGCCATTTAATAATGTCTCCCATCTTTGCTTTCTTGGAATATCAACATCTCTTATCAAACCCAAGTCTGTAGTGGTGTGAGGCCTAATGAACTAATTAATATCTTGGAGTTCCTGTACTCCCAATTTTAGTTAAATCTGATTCAACCATCAAGGAAAGGCCAGAATGTGTCGGTACACAATGCCTGATCTTTGATTTCTTTAGCTATCTATTTGGCTACATCTATCTCGTACCCTTGTATAATGCCCACAACCAGGTTTGCTTTATCAGGACTCAATACATTATTCCCGAAGGTGGAACTCAGTTTATCCATAGCAGGGTCCACCAAGCCTTTTCCAAAAAGTTCAGGCTACCCTTTATGATAGATGATGATCCACCAATCCTCCAACTACCCCAGGAAGCCTCTTTTTGATCTGTAGAAATAAATCCAGCTATCTAATGGAAATAAATAAGCTTATCCTATGATCCTATTTACTTTACCTTCATTTTTTACATCTCATCAATGCAAAAATCAATCTCCAATGTATTGGTCAGAGGTAAGAACTCTGTCTTATTCAAAACTCTAATAATAGTTTGAGCTAAGATGTTCACCTAAACACCTCAAATTACTAAGTATCTATTTATCTCCATTTGGTATGCAATATAAAACTGACGTACTAAAGTTGCAATGTGCTGTCTCAGGGCTCTAGTGATCCACTCAAAGTTGTATTATCTAAACTAGGCATCAAATACAGGAATCTCACCCATGTCTATCTTATCTAGCTTCCTCTCTAGATAAATGCCCCTTTGGGGTTTTCCTATGAATGGGTTTATGGAAATATCTTGGTTATATAGAGCCTACACTTTGGGGTACCCCCATCGTTCAACAATGGGAATTAGAGAAAACTCAATGCACAGTGAAATGGGAGGTGCTCATGGTTGTAGAATATGAACTGGTGTATCACTCTCCTCACCCCCAGTCAGAATCATCATTACTATCATCCCCATTTTCATTATTCTTTTCCTCAAAGCTAGATTTCTGAAACATCCTGGGGTTTGACCCTTAGAAATTTTCCAGGAATTTCGGTCTCTTAATCCAATACGACTCATGGATACGACCCATATATTGGGGTATGAATGGTATGGTTCAATCGTATGATGGCTAGTGTTTGTTGATGGGATGGATTTTAGTCATTGGAATGGGTACGACTTGGTGGTATGAGTCGTATGGTTGGATACGAATCTTTTGGTTCCTTCACTTAACCTTAGACTTGATAACTTAAGTTTGATCTGAGTACAAATGGCTCACAAGGAGTCATAAGTTAGGGTAAGAATCATACATAGGACTCGTATGGTGGATAGCAAAACTTTTGTAATTCTATCTTGTCAGGGATATGAGTGAAGGGTACGGATCGTATACTGTCAATACGACTTGGGTAGTGACAGCTCCCAAGCGCACACGCAAGTGAACATGGTCTTACCAAGTAGTGAATTCACCTAATTAAATCCAAGTATCGATCCCACAAAGACTTGATTTAACAACTATTTAATTTTAGTTCACAGTCTAGATTAATTTAGTGCAAAAGTAACCAAAAAGAGTTTTGAATAATTATAAACTAAAACTAAAGTGATAATGCATAAATAAAATACTTGAGACAATCAATGGAGAAAAGATCAGGGTTAAAGCACTCCAAATAATCATACTATATTATTGAATTTCATTCGTTAACTTGCCTATCTTGGTTGTTGATTCGTAGGGTTAATTGAATGATCATGATTTCCCAACCTCTAATCGTTTACCTAATATGGACATTACAACTATATCATTGAGCGGGGATGTAATAATCCAATTAATTTAACTAATTCTATCATCCTACACATGAATCAAGTAAGGCATCTAAGTACATCTCTGTCCTAGATGCTAAGTTTAATTCTTTATTTTATAAAAGAATAAAAATCCAAACTTTGTTTACTCCTATGTTCTATCTTTATATTCCCTCTCTCGAGATCAAAAGGTTGATAATATATGTATTCTAAGGGTCACAAATCCTTAAAATAATTAAAACAGAATAAACAAACAACCAACAATGATAAGCAAAATTAATCAAAATTAATCCAACACAATAGTACTCATGTTTTTGGCTTTAATCCCAAAAAGAGGGAGTTTATCTGATAATATTCGTAATCACGATCCAAAACATTGAATACATGATATGATAAATTAAAATCAAAATAAAAATAATTAAAACCTAAAAAATAGTACAATCGTCTCTTTAATTGTGTGCAAAACTGTCCCCGTCATTCAATGTTGTTCGTGTATTGTCCCCTTTTATAATGTTGTCCAGTTATTGTATATACATTATAATATTTCAATTATAGTGGGATTAGGAAGCAGGCACATGCACCCAAGAAAAGATTCCCACTTTCTCTCCAATCCGTGTGCGACTTGACTTAAAATTGGACAAAGTCCAAAGCTGTATCGGTGCAACATTGTATTGTTTTCCACTGATCATCGAAGCGATGCATCAAGTCTGCGTCGATGTACTGGAAATAGCACTGAAAAATTCTTCTTAGTATAAACTGTGTGACCATCGACGAGACGCATCGACTTTGCATCGACTCACTGGAATTTGCTTTCAAAATTTTTGTTAAGTGTTGAATGTCCTATCCTTTGCCCATGCCTTTTGTAGTGTATTTCCAATGAATTTTTGGCCTTTTGATCAATAAGATATCACCGTATTAATATCATAAAGCCTCCTACAATATCACACACCATATATTAAAGATCAAAACAACACAACAACCTCAACGACGAATCAAAACAAAATCTAAGATATGACAAATTCGCAATGATCTTCCACTTATTATTCCGACTCTTTACTTATTCAAATTGATCTATGCACATTAAAAATAAGTTATTCCACTCATAATTGAACATTTAAACCATTTGGAACAAATAAATACATTAGAATCCATCCAAACAAACTAGACACACACCTAGCTCAAGCTAGTAAAACTAGTTTTCTAGGTTGAACTCTAAATGACTCAATTAAGTATAAACTTTTTTGAAAAATACTTTGAACACTATAATCACACACTTGTAAACTTAAATTCTTATTTATATCAATATCAACATGTTAGGAACACGAATTGCTCTCAAAATAAGGCAAAATAATCTAGAATAATGATACAAAAGTGTATAAAACCACCTTAGATCAGTAAGATGAGTCATACACTAGATAGTGTTGGGTCCAAGGGTTAAGGCTTAGGATATGAGTGGATTTTTACCACTCGTATCGGTGGGTACAAATCGTGAGGGTCAATCATACCCTTACGATGGGATTTTTGTGCAATTTAAGTGAGGTTATTCCGAAGATTTCCCCCACTTACCATAATAAGGCCCCATGACTTATAACTCTCTTGGGAGGATATTTACCGTATTATCATATTAATTTAGACTTGGAAACTCTACCCAAATACTCTATAATTCTCTTAAGATCATTTGGGCAACGAAACTAGGGTTTTAATTAGAGGACTAATTTTAGGGATCTTATTAGTGGTTTCTCTCTGTATACTCTGACAGTTAAGGCATTTTATCTTCCCTCATTGTTAGTTCCAATCAACTGTATGGTTTTATACAATATTTTTATGATTTTAATATTGTATGATTTGGGTTTTCAAATATAATTTAGGGGTTTTGGTTATAAATGCTTGGTTATGGTTTTCCCATGTTTTAATTATGTTTTTTTATGCATTAATGGGTGTTTTGGATAATTGGTTGCATGGGAATGGTTCTTTGGTAATGGACTTTGGTTTTGGAAATATTATTCCCCCAATGTGTTTGATAAAATATCCTTGACAATGTTTCCACTATAATATTGTTTTTTTTCAATGGAACTTATGCATGGTCTAAAATTGGTAATGGAACCCTAAATAATATAAATGGTTTAAATGGTTTTAAATGGATTGGAAAAGACTTGGTGGCCATGATTTTTGTTAATTAGAAATCATGTAGGGTACATGGAATCCCTTAAACCTATATATGGTTGGTTATGGACAAGACTTTCAAGTATAGTCGGTATGATGATGTTACTACTAATGGCATTGATTAATAAATGGTTAATTTATTGTTTGGTTTCTTGGAAATGGTTTTAATTGATAAATAATGGTGGGTTATGTAGAAAAGACGTGGAAAGTGGAGGTCCTGGAGGTACCAAAACTGAAAACTAATAGTTGCCGATGTGTGGTTTGGTCCAAGTGACCGTGTATATGATATCAAACTTTATATTTGGGGGATGTACTAGTAATCTTAGGTTTTTATTCCCTTGTCGTGTGGCTTCACGTACTAGGGCCATTTCAGCAGGGAGAATTAAACCCATATAGCCCATGGGTGGTTTAGGATGGCAATGCTACATAGCCCAGGTAAAGGTTTTAATAAAATACTAAAACCGATTCCCTTTCACGCCATAGATATATATATATGGGTTGTGTGCATATGGATGATTTTACTTAGTTTTATAAATAGAATTATTTTACTCTTATCCTGAGCTCAGGCTAGCGTTCACCCTCTAACTCATCTTCAGGTATCTATATACCCACGCTATGAAGGAACTGATCGTTCTACTCTTCCTACATAGTGATTAACTTAAATAAAGTTATTGGATTGAAGTAGGGAGCTTTCATACTTTTGGAAGGCTTTATTTCATGTTATGGATATTCTTAGACATTCTGATTTATTTTTGGATATTATTTTTGGCTATGGCTGGGACATGTCCCAAATGGATTTTTTGATTCTTTTGGTTAGAGGCTTTGTGGTACCTCTATGGGTTGGAATGGGTGGGATCGATATTAGTGTCATCCTTAGCATTGGTATTGGTATTGGGGTTGATACCGGTTGATGATATTGTTGGTTGTTCCATTCTCTTTCATTTTAGGATTAATTATATTATGTTTTTGAACTAATTTGGTTATGTCCTAGTTTATGGCCCTCGGATCGGTATTGGTTTGTCTTGGTGGTTGGTTGGTACGGTTTGGTGGATGGGATTACTTGGTAAGGTTGGTTTAGGAATAGACATATCCAAAGTCAGTCCTTGTCCGGTTATGCTATCTTGTTATATGTTCAGTATTCAGCCGACTCAAGATATGCTACTAGTGGTTGAGTTGGGTAACAAGGGGTGGCCCCCGATCCTGGATAGAATTGGGATGCCCATTACAATAAGGCCCCTGAGGTGCTTAGGTTATTCATTCTTGACTTAGTCCTGGGTGGTGTGACCTCCACCGAGGTTGATTTCATGCCCAAAGTTCACTTCTCTATTGACTCTACCATCCTCTCCATTGAATATTTCTCTATTGGGGCGCTTGATGACTCAGCCTCCTCATTTATGAGCTTACAATTGGCTTTTGAGGCAGGCTTTTTTGGGGTTTTCTTCTTTGATGACTGCTTCTTTGTCAAATCAATTTTTGGAGCCATTGGTACCTATTTAAACAAACTCATTAGTAAGTTCTAATAAAAGGAAAGAAACACAAGAAAATTTGTGTCAATGTAGCAGGGAATGGACACTTTACGACTATAGAGTACAAGTCGTACCCTCTGGTTATGAGTCGTTGAGAGATTGTAAGGTAAGACTGCGCATAAGGAATGGTCTCTAGTCAGTTAACAAGTCCTTATAACAAGTCGTTATGTTAGAAAATAACTCATTACCAATACTTGTTGTCTAACCAGAACAATTCCCTTCATATTTGACCCTTTCTAATCATTACGATTCCTCACTACGAGTCATATTTGGTGACTATGACTCATGAGCTGAATTGTAATGTTAACAGAACCTACACTCTTCTAATCAACCATGTTACTAGTGGTTTCAAGTCATGTAATGACTTATTACATCACCCTACGAGTCATAAAGAGTCTCCTAGCCACTATAACATGAGTGTTTAGAGTAGTTGGTTCCGATTCTCACTCCTAGCACAACAAAATACACTTAAAAATTCATAACAACTCCTAATTCATCCTTAATATCTTTATGCAACTTTCATTATAATGCACAAATTATATTATACTTTCTTATGATACTTTCACAAGGACAAGGCACAATTATCTTTATAAACGTATTTAAATCAAGGAACCAAAGAACTTCTTACATTTTCAAGCATCAAATAAAATAGATAGACAATTTTTGCGTATACACACTTAGTTGATTTAGTTAGTTTAGTTCCTTGAATAATTTCTTTAGAGATTGGGGCCCTATTCCTTGAGAACTATTGCTTTGAGAATTCTTGCTTTGAGATAGTTTAGTTGTGGTGTGGGGGAATTAAAATGGAGTGTTGTTAATATGGTAGATCGGGTATAGTAATTGAGGTAGTCACCAGTTTTGAAAATGTAATGAAAATCCTTTGCAATTGATTTCCTTTATTTAAACATTTGAAACCGGACCGGGTCGACCTAATAGGCCCGAGATGTTGGGCCTGGCCATGAATCATATTTATGACTTGTTACCACTAATTATGGGTCATGGACTTCTCTCATAATGTATAGAACCTTACCTAGGTTTCTAGTTATCACGACTCCAGGTAAAGAGTCATAGTTACTGACTACAACTCGTTTTGAGAGTCATAATGACTCTAGAAAACAGATACCTGAGGATGGCCTAAGTTATAGAAACTTACAACTCTGGTGATGAGTCGTGAAGTGTGATCACAACTTGTAAAGTTGGTCATAAGGCCTGGCATCAGAAAAAAATTTGGTTTATTCCTGCTATCTTCCGCCCTGCAAACTGAACATACAAGTTACCCTATAATCAAATAAGTACAGAACATGGGTTTCCTCCTATGCAGTGTTTAATTTAACGTTGTGCATGATGTGGCTAGGTTGTATAATAATATTTTACCAACCATACCTATGGGTTGCCTCCCATGTAGTGCCTAATTTAAAGTCGTGGCACGACGTTGTTGCCTTGGTTACTCAGACTTCACCAACTAGTTTCACTTTCTCAGTGTTTCCTATGTAGTGCTTCACCCTTTTCCCATTCTCCTTGAACAGGGATTCACCATCATGCTTCAGCTCTATACAGCATATAGGAACACCCTCACTATGGTGAATTTTCCATACCACCTAAGCTTCAACTTTCTAGGAAACAAGCTATGTCTTGAATTATACAACAAGACTAGAACACCAGGCTCAAACACTTTTCTTGATTTTTTGATCAGAATACATTTGTGTCTTCTCCTTATACGGAGCAGAACTCTCTAAAGCATATAGTAAAAACTCATCCAACTTTTTCACCTTGCTCATCCTCAACTTACCCTCATCGTGCCACGCAAAATTCAGCTTTTTCAGTGCCCATAGTGCCTTGTGCTCAAGTTGAATAGGCAAGTGGCATGCCTTAATATACACAAGATGATATGGAGAGGAATATATATGTGTCTTGCAAGCTATATGTAGGACCACAACGCATCATCCAACTTTCTTGACCAGTCGGTCCTATTGGCATTCACAATCTACGCTAATATTGACTTTATCTCTCTGTTGGAGAACTCTACCTGCCCGCTCATTTATGGATGGGAAGGTGTTGCCACTTTAGGCTTTACACCATATTTTTCACATAGAGCCTTAAATAACTAGTTGCAGAAGTACGACCCACCACCACTAATCATTTCACATGGAGTTCCAAACTAAGAAAAGATATGTTTTTTCAGAAAGGCAATGACATTTCTACCTTCATTGTTGCGGAGCGTAATCGATTCCACCTATTTTGATAAATATTCCACCGCCACCAAAATATTCTTCATACCATAGGAGCTTATGAATGGACACACGAAGTCAATTCCCCATACATCAAATAGATCTAACTCAAGAATAGGTGTCACGGAAAGTTTATGGCATCATGAAATACTTCCTTGACGCCAGCATTGGTCACAGTCTAAGGAAAAGTCATGAGCATCCTTGTCTATTGTCAGCCAATACTACCCACATTACCAAATTTTGTAGTTTGTACGGGTTCCCCCATGATAAACCCCAATAGGTAAAGTATAACAATCCTCAAGAATACTCATCATCTCCACCTCCGATATGCATCTACGAATAACACCCTCCATACAAATCCCTAATATGTAAGGATCTCACTAGAAAAACTTTCTTACTTCATGTATAAATCATTTTCACTGCTAGAAGGACAAGTCTTTAGGGACAAGATCACTCGCCAAGTAATTGGAAAAGTCAGCAAACCAGGGAATTGAGTCTTTCGATGATGCTAAAATATGTTCATCTCAAAAAGTGTCATCGATTTTAAGCCCATCCCCTACTTTCTACATTGCTTCTTCCTCAAGTCTGGAAAAGTGATTTGGAACTTGATTTTTCGTGACTTTTTAGTCCTTTACCTCAAAATCAAACTCCTGCAATAAGAGTACCAAATGAATCAACCTTGGTTTTGCCTCTTACTTCACCTTTAGGTATCTCAAAGTTGCATGACCTAATGGACTATGACCTTAGTCCCAATCAAATAGGACCAAAATTATTCAAAGGCAATTACCACTGCAACCAACTCTTGCTTAGTAACTGTATAGTGATTTTGTGTAGGGTTTAGTCCCTTACTGACATAGTAAATTTGGTGAAGGATCTTTTCTCACCTTTTGCCTAGGACAGCACCTAAGCCTACACCACTCGTCTCACACATGATCTCAAATAATAGGGACCAATTAGTGGAAAAGGATAGAAGATAAAACTAACCGTTCCTTTTGGCACTCAAAAGCCTTTCGACATGTATTATCAAAACCAACCTTTACATCTTTCTCAAGAAACTTGCATAGAGGGTTTGCAACCTTCTAGAATTCCTTGATGAAATACTTATAAAAGCCAGCATGGCCCAAAAATCTTCGAATACCCTTCACCGAGACTAGAGATGGCAACTTTTCAATAACTTTAATTTTTGCTTTATCAACAGATCTTGTACCCTAGAACAATACCTTCTTTTTACCATGAAATGGCACTTTACACAATTTAGTACAAAGCTGAATTCCTCATACTTGCGGAGAGCACTAAACAAGTGAGCCAAATAGCCATCAAAAGAATCACCAACTATAAAAATTCATCAATGAAGACCTCAACGGTGTTTCCACCATGTCATAGAATATAGACATCATACATATCTCAATATGGCTGGGTCATTTCACAAACCGAATGGCATCTTTTTGAATGCAATAGTCCCATAGGGGAAAGTAAAGGTCATATTTTCTTGGGGTTTGGGAGCGATAGTTATCTAATTGTAACCCAAATACCCATCAATAAAATAATATCAACCCCTACCTGCTAACCTATCTAGCATCTGATCCATAAACGACATGGGAGGTCCTTCTGAGTCCATGTATTTAACTTTCTATAGTCTATGCACACTTCCCAACTTATGACTGGTATCATTGGCATGAGTTCATATTTCTTATTCGGTACTACAGTAATTCTGCCTTTCTCTGGTATGTATTGAATAGGACTAACCCACATGCTATCTACATTAGGATAAACTACACTAGCATCCAGCCACTTGATAATTTCCTTTTTTACCACATTATGCATAGGAGGATTTAGCCAACATTGATGCTCAATACTGGGAATGTAGTCCTATTCAAGTTGAACCTTATAAGTATAAATGCTTAGCAGAATACCAATAATATCTATAATGGTATAACCTATAGCTCTTTTGAACCTCTCCAACACTAATATCAACACCTCTATTTTAGATTCAGCTAAGTCAGCCACAATAATTATTAGCAAGGTATTGTCGGACCCTAAAATTGCATAGCACAAGTGATAAGGGAGGGCCTTCTACTCCAAGATCGGGGGCTCTTCAATAGACAGTCAAGTGGGAGGAGTAGTTCTATTTTATAGATCCATATCAAGCTTCTTTGGGGCATAAGTATAAGAACCTCTCTCATACAAAGCATCCACTATCTCATCTTATTCCTTAATACCATCATTATCAAAATTCCTAATCATTGCTGCTAACGCCTGCACTCTAAGCCTCTTTTGAATGGGCACAACAATATCATCAACACTATTATCAATGGGGTCTATCACAGACACAACCCGCATATCATCAGGCTATTTCATTGACTGGCACGCATTGAAGATCACTTACTCATCATTCATTCTAAACTTTATTTGTCCCAATTTTATATCAACCAAATCCCTCCCTATCACTGGGAAGGGCCCAAGATGATATGAACTTGGAAGTCCACCACACATTCATGAATAATTAAATCAATCAGAAATATGAATGATGCTACCTTAACTAACATATCACAAAGAATATCAACCAGCCGCATCACCATATGGTCAACCATCAAAAATCTCATCATGTTGGTTTAGGTTCCCCTAACCCCAACTGCTTATAAACCACCAGCGGCATCAGATTGATGTTGGTACCTAAGTCACATAAAGCCCGAGCAAAGTTAAAGGACCCAATAGTACATGTATTAGTGAAGGCTCTTGGGTTCTCCTTCTTCTCTACTTATGATTTGGAAGCAACAGGTGCACATTGTCATCGGGCTCAAAACTCATCATCTGTATCCTAGTGACCAAATCTTTCATGAACTTCATGTAGCCAGGCATTTTCTCCAATACCTCAACAAGGGAAATATTGACAAACAATTCCTTCAACATCGATAGGAACTTTTGATATTTACCTTCTTCTTATTTCTTTTTCAACCTTTAAGAAAAAGGTTGGGGGTCACGAAATGGTCCTCAACACCCACCCATCAACCTTCCCCTTTCCTTTATCTTTATCAATAATATATTCAAAACTTGTTAATTTTTTAGATTTTGTTTCAGGTGTCTCATCAACATCAATCTCATCACCATAATTACTTGGCTCATATTCAACAGGCATGGGGGGTCCATGGTGGTTTTACCACTCTGAGTGGTAATGGCACGACAATGACTATTATTTTTCAGATCATAGACTGTATTGTTGGAAAGAGAGTTAGGCTGCCTCTGATTCAATATGGCCGACATTAGGCCAAACTGCTACTCTAGTTGTTTTATCACAGTGGCATATGTCTCAACCTTCTGGTTTAACCCTAATATATTTGCCTTTATCTCCTTAAGGCAGCTCTCCGACTCTCTTTTCCTTTCACCAGTTTGGACAACATTGCTTTCATTCTTGATTTAGTATCATGACCGCCGGGTGGAACATATCTGTCATTCTTCTCCTTATAGTCATCTTTACGCCTCCAATCACCATCTTGGGTTGTGCTTCTATCCCGCTATCTTTAACCGTAGTAGTTTTGACCTTAGTTCTTTTGACCTTTGTCTCAGAAACCCGCCAATTCTCAATCAAGATATTTAGCTTCATCATCCACATCAGACTTATAATATTTGGAAGCAAACCCTTGTGCCCCTATTTCATTCACTTTTTCAAAATTCATTATTTTATGAGCAACCCAATCTCTATTTTAAGCTATGCAACTTCTTATGCTACCGAATCATCACCAGTTCTATTGTCACTAGCATCTCTAATAGCATACGTACCAGTTCCCCTATCAGCATTCCAAGCGTTCTATCCTCAATTAGCGATAGAGATCGCATCTAGCATTTTATATGCCAATTCCCAGTGCAGACACATAAATGTTTCTCTGGATATTATGTCTTCCATTGTCCTAGTGCTGATAGTTAGGGATCTATAGAATATATCCAGCAAATTGGACCATAGAATCTAATGATTAGGTAGATACTTAACTTCTTTTTGAACTAAAACAATGCCTCATACATGGACTCAGCGGGAAACTTGAAGTTGTAAATTTCATCTTTTAGTTGTAGCATCCTAGCATAAGGAAAGAAATATTTCAAAAACTATCTAGGAAACTCATTACATATCATGATTGAGCCTCTAGGAAGTTCCCCCAATCACAATGATGTTTCTCTAATAAATGAGAATGAGAACAACCTTAATCTCAGTGCTTCCTAAACCACCCCAGGAATGGTATACAAAATGCAGATCCTAGTAAAATTGGAAAGATGCAAGTTCATATCATCTGTTCACAACCCCAAAAATACACCCTTTAAATTCAGCAGCTGGATCATTATACTGGTGATATCAAACTTAACATTTATGGGTAAATAAAGAGGAATAATGGCTTCTGTCTCAGCAAGCTCAACACATCCTATATTTTTTCTTTCATTATACGACTGTAGATACTGATATACTGGTATTACTTAAGCTCTTTCACCCCACTCTCTATCTCGATTAGCATTGAGTACTTCTCGGTGATCAACTACCAATCTTGGTCAGTCTAGCTCTACCTATTGAGTCAACCATGCCACCTAGGCCTCCCTTCTCTAGTTAGATGCTTTTGCCAATATCTACTCTGTCTTTTTGTCAGCAATATTTTATGGATCACCTAGAGCAGGGGAGGTACAGTATGTGGGTCATCTTGAATCCCTTTAAAATTGCCTACAAATAATGGTTCTGTCATTAGTTTATTCGATTGTAGCAGTCTCTCTAGTTTAGGATTCAATGGGATCAAGGGATTGCATTGACTCCTAGTATTAGGCGTACATCGATGTATACATAACTAAAAACAAAAACTAAAAACCTAAAATTTCAACAACTCCAATAAATAACTAAATACCATATTCCTCGGCAATGGCACCAAAATATGATGTGAACCAAAAACTAACCTCTAAAGAAGTATGTTATGATCGATGTCAAATATAGTAACCTAAACTAGGTTGGGGTCAAAATAACAGGGAATGCGTGGAATTATATCTCAAACTTGATAAAATTATGGGCAGTGCTAAAAAGTAAATGGGGAGATTTGAAAGTCAAAGTAACACGTAACCAAACTTGAGTTCTTTAGGTTGTAAACAATAAAAGACGAATACTAAGACTATGTTTCCCCTACCTTCTAACTTTGTAAGTTTCTCGTGTTCAATTTACCTATCCCACTACTCTGCATGCAAGGTCTGACAAGCTATGTATTTCAACTGTCTTATGAACGCTTTGATAAATCTCACCCATTACCTATTGAGTCTTAGGGTGTCGCCTTAATATTCCTTGTCCTTGACCTCAATATAAATATAACCTTTTGGGACTCAAGTTCCTTAGACGTGGATTGATAGACTCGAATCACTGTCATAATCCCATTTTCCCAATCTAAAACTCCCTTGTGAGGGTGATTTCGAATATAGGAAATTCCTAAGCTTTTGCAGTAGCTTAGAATAAAATTAATATGAAGAGGATTACAATACATGTAATCACAGCAATCTAGATGAATCTCCTACTTGTCCTACGTTGTTAATCTGCCAGGGTTCCCATAAACCTAGTTATGCAATTTAGCCACTCATGGTTATGCAACAATCCATGACAATCAATGAAGAAGACATAGAATTAATTGCACAAGAATGAAAAGAATAAAAATTTAAAATCTTCAATTGATCACGAAACCAAAAAACAACCAAGAACAAAAGTATCAAGTAGCAAGAAGTCAATATATGTGAAAATATATCAAAAGTACTGTAACATAATAAAAGCATAACCTAAGGGTATTTATAGTATCCCAAAATTATGAAGGAAACCTATTTAAAAAGTAAATAGGAAAAATAAGTCGACAGTGGTCATTTCTCTAGCAAAGATTCATTAGGACTAGTCATGACTCATTGCCTGCTGTTGTAGCTATTTTTGGCTTTAGTAGTCACGACTTGTAGGGTCCTCCTACTAGTTGTATGCTTCTAATCCTAGTCACTCGAGTAGATTTTCACCTTTAGGGATCTTGAGTCTGTTATTGTTTCAACTCCTTACCAAGAGTCGTAGTCTGTCCTTACGACTCATCATTTTCACTCATCACCACTAGATCATCAGTCCTCAGAACTTTTATCAACTATTCATAGAATGCTATGAGATGTATTCTAACCTTATGGCCCTTAGTATTCCATGACACCACTCCTGGAACTCAGTTTTTCCCACTATTAACACTACAGCTTTGGCTACGAGTCGTAAAGTGACTACACAACTTGTAGTTTGGCCAGTACTTCAACTTTTCAGATCCTTTTCATCCTCTTTATAGTCAAGCACCACTTCCAACCAAATTTTCCTGTAACATACACAAAACACACACCATATCTAACAAACTAACCTAAGTAGATGCAAATTTTAATCATTTTAAGCATCGAATATACCGTTAAACCATGGTACATAAAGCTTTCCTCAATTCCTGAGGAAGAAATGATCAAGAAAGGTACCAGATAACTATTTACACAATCCTACTCAGCATAATCACCCCTCATTGCCCCCACTCTGCACACCACTTATATGTCATATCCTAAAACTGATATGCACAAACTCTACATGCTCAGAATCTGAAGCATACATCACCCTAAAGATTTTATCCATCTTATCAATGAATCCGTGCAGATCCTCCTCAACTTTAGAGCAAGTGAAGGTTGGGAGATTCAAACTCATAAGATGACCAACTCGATTAACCTCCAAAAAAGGAATAACAAAACCACCCTGACCTAAATGGCTAGACTAGGTCGTCACCAACTGATTCAACAGATGATTAGAATAATAAAACTCCACATTAGAGATATCTCATTGAGGTGAATAAATATGAGTGTCACCGACCGGAGGAGGGATATTGGCAATTGGCAAAACTACATGTAGAGTAGTGCAATCAGCAGAAGGGACCCTAGATCAGGTCTGCACCCCATAAGTATGTCGACTTCTATCCACATTGTCTCCAAGTAAGACAGAGAGTCTAGTAGAGTTTCTACAATAGTCAAATCTTTCGGGAGGCATGATCTGAAATGCGAGTAAGGTATAGATTTAGAAAAAATTTAAGACAACAGAATCTATGTCCCAAAATAGAATACAAGAAAGGGAAACATTCCTAAATGGCTCATAGCCTCTCTTTTATAAGTATGGCACACTACACACCTATAAAAGAGACTCTAGTTAACATTGCTTTGTGGACACCCAATGACCCTGAACCTATGCTCTGATACCAAGCTTGTCACGACTTATCCCCGGTCCTAGTTGCTAAGGGTATCTCAAGCCACCGTAGGCCAGAGACCACCCCCATAACCTATCTAGTCCAAACACAATATAGACAAAATAAAAATAACAAAAGGTAACCAAACCATAAAGATAAGAGAGTTAACGCAACTTAAAGTAAACTCTAAAAGTCAATCAATACCATCAAACCCACATATATGTCCATAAAGCCTCTTAACCAATTCGAATATCAAACTAGGTCAGGACATGCACCCGACCATGGACAATAAGTATTTCAAAGTATGAAAAGACACTAATAGGATTTCGATACTCATAAGGAAAATAATGAAATATGTTGCCTTTTGAAAGTAGAGGCTAACCATTTCAATGTAGACCAACTAACAAACTAGAATCTATCTAACACTACATAAGGGTAAAAGAAGTATCCTCAGAACATTCATTATGAAATAATGTAGTGTCCAAGAATGGTTAGCGGGGTGAGTGCTAGAAAGTAACTCCGAATAGGGATAAAATAATATCATTTCAAAATCAAGTTTAACTCAATCTACATATTCAGATATATGCATACATATATATATAAGATGCTGGGATAAGGAATAAGTTTTAGCATGAGATTTAAAATAATTAACCTAGACTGTGTAGCTTTAACCATCCTAAATATACCGACGGGATATATGGGTCTGATTCCCCTACTAGAAGGGCCCCAGTGCGTATTAGCACACAAACTAGAGGTATCAAGAAAGGTCAAGGAATCCACGACCCTACTCAATCCCAATATAGAAATATAAATAAAGTGTTCCACATAAAAATGGTCATTAAGACCACCCCCACGCCAACAAATATGGGTTTCCAGTATCAGTTCCTCGGGACCTCCACCTTCATGTTGAGAAATACAACTCTCTTTAAGCCCAATTAAAATATTTATATTCCCATTAAGGAATATACCAACAATGTCATCATACCAATTACACTTGCAAGCAAATATCATTGTGATGTTTCAGTAATCCATCAATTTGGGGGAATCCATGACCTCCAAGGTCCAATTTAAAATTAAAATATATTCCATTATGTTTTAATGAAATGTAAGGATTCAAAATTGGTTTCAACATGCATATATCCATGTTTCAAAGTCAATTTCATAAGGTGGGTTGAGGTTATTACCAATTCTAATACCAAAATCCATACAATTCGAGGCAATCCATAACCCCTATTCCATTATTCATAAATTTTAGGGAATCCAAGACCCCTATTCCAATTCCATATCAATACACCCAGTAAGTTTAAAACCCATCAATTCAAAGCATAAATAATCCATAAAAACCATGGGAAAAGCAATACAACCAAGTAATATCCAAAATCCCTCAACCCAATTTAAAAACCAACAATTAAATTCACATGGGTAATAATTAAACACATGATTTTTACAAAACAAGATATAGGAAAGAGATGAATTCCTAAAATTACCAAGAAATTAGAGAGAAATCACAATTTCTAGCTCTAGATGATCAATACCTAAAAATCCTAGTGTGGCTTTGATTGAGGAATTTGAGAGAGGAGAGATGTATTTATGTTGCATAAATAATGAAAATAGGGACCCTTAGGTGCTTTATGGTCATGGGTCATATATAGATAAGGAGGGAAATGTCCAATGTGACACAAATTGAAAGTGCAAAAAAATTATCGCTAGTTGCTACGAGTTACGTTACGACTCATGAGGACTGGTCGTGTGTTGTCACTATAACTCTTGGTCTGGGAAGAAAGTTTGGGTCATATACACTGGTGACACTAAGAGTCATACCCTACAACTCGTACTCTAGCATTAGGAATCGTGACGCTAAGTTATAGTCTGGGCAGACTCTTGGGCACCCTTCATTGGTTTGGTTATGAGCCAACCCCTATGACTCATGACCATTCAATATGACTCATAAGGTCCCAATCATGACCAAGGTAGAATGTTAGCCTCCTATATTTATGTTCTATGTTTTAATAAAGACAAACTAATAATTTAACATTGCAGGACATTGAAGATCTCAAATCATGGGAGGATATCTCACACAAGGCAAGGAATATTCTCCATAAGAATATCATGCTAAATATGGAGCCAAATCAAAGATATTGAAGATACCTAATGATGGAAAGAGATCACACATAAAGGACACTGAAGATATCAAATCATCAAAGGATATCTCATACAAGGCAAGGAATATTCTCCATAAGAATATCATTCTAAATATGGAGCCACATCAAAAATAGGATATCGGATATCGTTTAACAAGGCAACAAAAATCATATAAACTAAAAATCTCAATGGACAAGGCAATTGGACGCACCTCACTGCAAGATAAAGGAGAAGGAAGATCTCATTCCTTACATAGACATACCTGATAAGGACATGTATAGATGTGAGAAAGGAAAATCGCACCAAGTATGGATATATCTGATATGGACATACCATAAGCTACATACTCCCTCAATCAAAGAATCAATTCAAATCCTTAATTTAAAAGAAATATTTTAGGTTTCCTTATGAATAACAGTAGCTGAAGGCTATAAAAAAGAAAGAGTGAAGATGGACATGGGTTACTCAACTTTATAGAGAAAATTCAAAGTGTCTCATTCTTAGTCTTACAAAGCTCTGTAACTTTAGTTTACAATTGTTATATAAAAAGTAAGATTGAGTCAACTTTGTAACATCAACTAAAACTATGTCACAAGATCTAAAGATCAAAATAAGTCTTCATAACTTTTTTCCTATCATTGTACTCGAGTAAAACTTTGAACAATCTATAGAAACTTTGAAACCCAAGGTGATTGGACGTAGGTACTACATTGGAGTGTCGAACCAGGATAAATATTTGTGTTATAACTTTATGATTCGTTATTTACTTACTTAACTGTTCTAAGTTTAATCTATTTGTGAAGTGTTCTAATCTACAGGCGAGTTGACTATGAGGATTCAGTACTCGACTCATAGAAGAAAATTTCAATTCACCCCTCCTCCCCCCTGCATGAATTTCAGTTAGTATCAGATCAGGACTCACCAACTATATTTCTTAACCACAAGTGAGCAAAGATCAGATGGACAATTATCAAATTCTCGGTGCTCTTCTCCAGGATGATCACTACTCCACAAGACCACCAACTTTAATGGGCAATATTACTCTTACTGAAAAGAAGGTTCAAAACTTTTGTCCAATCAAATGACTTTCAAGCTTGGGTTGTCATCAGGAAGGGTCCAAAGCTAATTTCGAGACTTAAAAAGAAGTCGAAGGACAAAGAAAAAAAATCTAGCAGTATTGACATAGAAGACCTTGAAAGCTTCGAGGTCACTAAAGAACAACAAGAGGTAATTCAAACTAACTTGAGTGCTATAAGTTTACTTTTTTGTGCAGTTAGCAGAGAAGAATACGACAAGATATCAACTTGTGAAATCGCAAAAGAAATATGGGACAAATTGGATATAACCAGTGAAGGAACCACAAGGTCAAGAAGTCAAAGATTGTTGCTTTGTTCATTAAATATGAGTTGTTCAAAATGGGAGAAAATAAGAACATTGAAACAATGTTTGCTAGATTTAGTAAAATCATGTGCAAATTGAAATCACTGGGGATGATCTATCGACACAGCTTCAAGTCCTGAAGCTGGCTCAAAGTCTCCCAAGTATTTGGGGAAAAAAAGGCTACCATTCTGGAAGATGGAGATCTTCACAACATGACATATGTCAAACTATGAGGTAACCTTATTGTATATGAAAAAAATTATATTAACAGGTAC
Organism: Capsicum annuum; assembly: GCF_002878395.1. NCBI lineage: Eukaryota > Viridiplantae > Streptophyta > Magnoliopsida > Solanales > Solanaceae > Capsicum > Capsicum annuum. The sequence continues at coordinate 281,928 of NW_025826905.1, read as the reverse complement.
TACAAGGAAGAGAAAAAAAAACCAGTAGCCTTCAAGGCTGCTCCAACCAAAAAAGTGGACATTCTTAAAGAGGCCAATAGTGAAGGAATGGCTCTTATAAATTATGAAGTAAGTCAAGTCAAAAGACAAAGACAACAAAGATCTAAAGGAGCCAATAATAATGAATCCACTAGAAATGATTATCGTTGCTACTACTGTGGAAGGTCTGGCCACTTCAAACAAAATTGCCCTAAACTAAAAAGAAGAATATCTAGGAAGAATCAAATTTTTGGAGCCTGGAGTGATGAAGATAAAGCCGAAGACAAAATAGAAGCCGCCAGTATGTGCTTCATGGCAATGGGTAAATCTAATGCGGTAAGGCTACATAATTGTCATAATTGTAATACTCTTCAATATAATTTAGATATGATAACTGACGAGCTTCAAAAAGTTATAGATGAATATAACAAGCTCGCTCAAGAAAAGAAAAATTGTAAAGCTCAATTTAAATGAAAACTCAAAGAGGAACAAAGAAGGTATCAAAAAGAATTGAGGCATGTAAAATCAAAGTTGACTTACTTCATGAAGATCTTAATGATGTAAAAATAAAATTAAACAGTATTAAGAGATCCCCAAGTCATAGTTTTGTGAGATCAAACTCCTTGGAAAATAATCCAAGTTCCTCATCAGAATTATTTAAATCTGCAAAGACTAATTTCTCCTCTCGAGGACCTATTTGTTTTATCTGTAGATAGAAAAGGCACAAATCTTATAGTTTTAAGCATAAGCCTAAAAATGTCTGGGTTTAAAAGCCTAAAGAAAGAACATCTAACCCGCAAAGACCCAAGACCACTTTGGTATCTAAATAAAATATATCATCTTTTTTTGCAGGAACATGTCCGCAAAGGCTATAAGAAGGGAATGTGGGTCATTGATAACAGATGTTCTAGACTCATGACTGAAAAGAAAGAAAATTTCTCTGCTCTAAAGAAAACAGATGAAGGAACAGCCAATCCAGTGAAAATGCTAGAGGCAATGTCATTAGAGTCATCTCAATAAATCTTAGCTCCTCATGTAAAATTACTAAAGTGTATTTAGTAGACGACCTCAAACATATCATGCTTAGCATCATTCAGCTATGTGACGCCGGATTTGAAGTCTCCTTCAAAGCCAGAAGTTTCTCAATCAAACATGAAAAAAGTGGCATCTCTCTCATTGGTGAACATGTTGATAATATTTATGTTATAAGAAAAAAATTATTTTTCTACTTTAATGTGCCTTACTGTGTAAACCAATGGTACTTGGTTTTAGCATAGAAAGCTTGGGCACGTGAGTATGTATATTGTATTTGATGAATCTAATCACCCTCCTATGAGTTTGAATATTGATAAAGAACAGGTGAGTGATCTTTAATCTAGAGCCAACACTTGTACAACCTCTGAGCTATCACAAGATGAGTTGGCTATACCCCTCAAGAGTCGACTCCCATAGTAGAAATAGTCGAACCAACTATTCCAAAAGAGTAGAAATATAATACTATCTATCCAAATGAATTTATCATTGGAGATGATAGGATACAAACAAGAGCATCATAGAAAACAAGCACCTGTTGCCCTTGTATCTCAAAAAATGATGAGGCCCTCAAAGATGAATCATGGGTCAAAGCAATGTAGGAAGAATTAGACTAGTTTGAATGAAATCAAGTTTGAACTTTGGTTGAAAGACCCAAGAACTGCACAGTCAATAAAACTAGATAGATATACAGAAATAAATTGAATGAAGAAGGAAAGGTTATCAGAAACAAAGCAAGACTTATAGCTCAAGGCTACTTCAAACCAGAAGGTATTGATTATGATAAAACCTTTGCTCTTGTGGCAAAGTTTGAAATAATTCAAATTTTATTAGCTTTTGCTACTTTCAAATGTTTTAAGTTATATCAAAAGGACGTCAAAAGTGCCTTCTTAAATGGTTTCATTCATGAGAAAGTTTTTGTAAAACAACCACCCGGGTTTGAAAATCCATCTTATCTAAATCATGTTTTAAAATTGTCAAAAGCACTCTACGGTCTCAGTATGTGAGATTGGGTACTTTATTAATAAATAATAATTTTCAAAGAGGTAAAGTTGATACAACTCTGTTTATACAAAGCTTGATTCAAATCTTCTTATTGTGCAAATTTATGAGATGATATTATTTTTGGTAGTCCTAATATCTCTCTGTGTGAGAATTTTTTTTAATTTGATTAAAGAAGAGTCTTATGGAAGAGCTCACATTCTTCTTGGGATTACAAATCAAAAAACTCCCAAAGGTACCTTCATTTGTCAAACTACATACACAAAGGTACACATTAAAAATTCTGTATAAAAAAAAAGGCCTATGAAACTCCGATGAGCCCATCCACAAGTCTTGATTCAAACTCGTATAGGAGGGATGTCGATGAAAAGATGTACAGGGGAAAGATTGGATCACTTCTTTACTTGACCGCCAGTTGACTAGACATCATGTTCAATGTATGTATGTGTGCCAGGTTCCAGTCGACTCCTAAAGAGTCTCATCAGAATGTCATCAAAAGGATTATCTGATACCTCATAGGAACTCAAGACATTGGACTCTGGTACCCTTGTTCTTCCCATTTTAATTTAATTGGATATTCAAACGCTGACTTTGTCGGTGATAAAAATGATTGGCTGGAATGTGTCAAATTCTTGGTGATGCCCTGATCTCATGGAACGGCAAGAAGCAAACTTCAGTTGCTCTTTCAACAACTAAAGCCAAATACATAACCGTTGGAAGTTCTGATACTCAAATTTTATGGATCATACATCAACTACATGATTTTAATTTGTCCTTTAAATTTATTCCCATATTGTATGACAATACCAGTACTGCTAGCTTATCTAAATATAATGTGCATTATTCTAAGTCCAAACATATTGATATTAAGAATATTTTTAAATCATGTAGAAAATGGTGATTTTTCATTTACTTTTAATGACTCCAAAAATCAATTTGCGGATATTTTTACAAAACCCCTATTAGAATAAAGATCTGGTTACCTTAGAAAAAGACTTGGTATTCTAAGCATTAATGAATTATGAGTCTTATTTTCGGAGAAAGATCTCTTTTTCTTGTTCTAATTTTCTCGTCAGTTTTTTTAAACCAAAAATTGAATTTTCAAAAGGAGGTCATGTCCCTTGTTTTTGCTAGGTTGTAAAATAATTTTTAACACACTATCTGCCATACTGTTTCTTTTACCTAGTACTTGTTAGTTGATACATTAAATCTCAGCTATCTATCTACTTCTCTTATTTGCTACTCTAAGGTTCCTTTTGATTATGCCAAAAGGGGGAGAATGATAGGAACACCAGAAGTACCTACAAGTCAGGGGGAGCAAATTGACTATTAATAAATAAGAGTCGACTGATACTCAAGAAACATGGAATAGCAGAAGTATTTACAAGTAAGGGGGAGCAAGCCGACTACTGTGACAGACGGGAAAGTTGACTGATATTTATGATTGTTTGTCATTATCAAAAAGGGGAAGATTGTTAGCCTTCTATATTTATGTTTTTTGTTTTAACAATGACAAACCAATAAGTGAACTTTGCAGGACATTAAAGATCTCAAATCATGGGAGGATATCTCACACAAGGCAAGGAATATTCTCCATAAGAATATAGTTAGATAGATAGTTAGGTAGATAGATAGGTAGATAGATAGGTAGGTAGGTAGGTAGATAGGTAGATAGATAGGTAGATAGATAGATAGATAGATAGATCAAAAGATGGATAGATAGATAGATAGTTAGCTAGATAGATAGGTAGGTAGGTAGATAGATAGATAGATAGATAGATAGATAGGTAGATAGATAGATAGGTAGATAGATAGATAGATAGATAGATAGATAGATCGATAGATAGATAGATAGATAGATGGATAAATAGATAGATAGGTAGGTAGATTGGTAGATAGGTAGATAGGTAGATAGATAGATAGGTAGATAGGTAGATAGGTAGATAGATAGATAGATATATAGGTAGATAGGTAGATGGGTAGATAGATAAATAGGTAGATAGATAGATAGGTAGATAGATAGGTAGATAGGTAGGTAGGTAGGTAGGTAGGTAGATAGGTAGGTAGGTAGGTAGGTAGACAGGTAGATAAGTAGACAGGTAGGTAGAGAGGTAGGTAGACAAAGTCAAAGGGTCGAGAAACTCAACGCCACTATTCTTGAACAACTTGGAGATAGATAGATAG